>NC_134833.1:64365380-64409402 GCF_004210375.1 Tachypleus tridentatus | reverse complement strand
AAAGTTAAAGATATAACACAGACGTCGGAACTGGGGAGTACGATCTGCCCCAACAATTCAGCTGCTGAGTTTGAATAGCTTTGCTCCTTTCCCAACCTCCCAAAATTTTACTGATAACAATTTTTGTTTAGTTTTAACATTAATCGGTTAATTTTATGAGTTGAAAGTATAAGATAGTGGTTTTTGTTTTAAATTCCAAACATTACGCTGTTAATAATTTTTAGCATTTGTATGATGTGTATTCTGAATATTATCTGAAATATTCCTGTTAAGTGTATGACTTACTATTTTCTACACAATAAACAATTCAGTTTAAATTTTGTTTGTACAATACAATACTTGCTGTTGTTTGAAATTATTGATTAATATTTTTAAGCGTTTTCTTCACTGTCAGAAAATGTTTCACATTTCGTGACTGTCCTCTAGTGTACGTTAACATTCCGGCATGCTTGACAAGTATAAGTAACAAAATTAATTAGAACAGTTTCAAAATGTGAGAAGATTGTGTGTTGTTTGGTGAAGAAAGGATATTTCTTAAATTAGCAATATTTCTATATCAATATTATATTTAAGACGTAGCAACAGTAAGAGTTTTAAAGTTGCATATATTGTCCTGTTTGATGTATATATTGATGTATCACACATTGTAAAAGAACTTTCACTTTTCTATCCATTTATCCAACATTCCCGTAAGTTCATATATTGAAAGTTCAAGATGACCTATAGTTTCCCCTGAATGGAAGACATAACATGAGTCATTAACACTGGTGGTCCATGTTATGGAAACAATTATTTAGTCTAAGGGCAAGTTCAAAGATAATTTCTCTTGAAATTTATGAATGCTGGGTGTGATATAAGCATGACTGTGAAATCCCATTACACGGTTAAAGAGTTGGTGGTAAGTGCTGTTGTGTTTTATGAAAGTTTTAAATATTTATTCAACACGATAACTAATTGTCAAGAGTTTCCATCAGGAATTATCTAATACATAAATTTGGTTAGTTTTATATGTTACAAGACTTTATCCTTGGAACGAAGTTAAAGGTTTCAACATGTATCTCACTTATATGTTAAACATGTATATTTTATTACAGAGAAATATAACACTGGTAAGAAACGTTAAACAATAATACTGTTTTATCAATCAAAACAGACATGTAAGTACCACATGAAGCAACAGCGATAAATTATTCTTAAAGAACATCTGTACGATAAATATATATATCAAGAATAAAACCTTCGTACTATGAATTGTCTTTCGTGCGATAGTATATTCTTACCAAGAATAACACGCACATTTGTTTTTCTTGTCAATTGAAGACAAGAGTTTACAAAGGTGTTTGAAAAGTTTAAAAATAAATCAGAAACTTCAGACACGTAAGTAGAGTCTTCTAATAACAAGCAGATATCAACGTCATACGACCCGATTCAGGGCTGGACATTAGTGTTGCCCTGGCTGGTATCTGAAGATCCAATGTCTTAGATTTGGATGTGGGGAAAAACGGGAAGGCCCCACGAAAACCCACTTTCACAGGACAGGCGCCGAAAGTTTTACCTGTCCTGTGCCCAGATCTGAAAAAGAAAAACAAATAAACATGAATTAACCTTACCTGTGATTGTGTATTTTGTCGAGTAATTTGTGATTGTTTGAATATGTTATATGAGTTAACTTACTCGTTTTTTTATATCTTTTATGTCTTCTCTAAGTCCCATTATTTTGTGAATTGTTCTTTCCGAGATGTCTTATATCAGAGGCGCAGGAATCGCGAAAAAGTAAATTGGTTTGAACATCTTTGAAACATGGTTTCTCCATGTTGCTAATAATGTTTCTACGGTCGCATGGAGATGAAGACATCAGGTGAAAAATGATTACAGAATAGATCCCCTGAGGTGGTCTATACAGATATTTACTGGTCCAGATACCCCACGCTAAAGAATTCCCAATATTAACAAAGACTAATATCAAATTATTTCTTTTTATTTGGGCTTACCTATCAAGAAGTGGTGTATTCATTACCTCGCCACGAGTATAATGTTCCCTGGATAAGACAGGAACTTTTGTAGCTAAGGAGAGGTATTGGAGAAGTCAAAAGTTTGCATGGAAGTCTATCCTGGTAGAGCTGTTTTCATAGCAATACATTTTGCAAGTGTCCGAGAGGAAACTGAATTGGTTTTTTCTGTTGACTCACAGCTTTTAGGACAGTTGTGATATTTATTGGTGATATTGGAGTTAATGGTGAAGTCAATATGTGAATAAACTGACCAGTCCCTTATTTCTCTCACGTAGTTAAAACAGTGTGCTGTTAACATTGCGTATAAAATATTCCCTCAGCTTTCTTTATGATGCTTCTAAATTCTAGGAAAATTTGGATGAATTAGGTTCTTGGTGCTCCATGTGACAAGTTATTCTTGATTCTTTGAAAACCCAAACTATTGTGTTTTGAACATAAGAGTAATAAATAAATGAAAAATGTTTTCGAAGAAATTATGTCTTTGTGATTCATATTTTATTAAAGTCTGACTGAGAAAGTCCATTTTACTTCTCTGTTTCCAATAATGCACCTAATCATGAATTTCTTACTTACTGCAGGTGAAAAATTTAGGGTTTAATACATCCACCATATTCAATATTTACATTAAATATATTAGACCTTTATGGAATATTGGTGCATGTTAATCATTACTATATGTCATCTGATTAATTCACTCTCTTTAAATGATAACAAAACAAAGCCATTTGTATAACTGTTCACTTTCCCACAGAACTATCAGATATCTGAACAACCTATCCATACCCTATACAATTTTCTATTTTACTTTCACCCACCTACACACAACTATCACCCATTTACTTATCTACCAGAAATCCACACATCTGTCACCTGAAACCACAGTTATCGGATATCTGAACATCTTTACAGTACTATACACATCTACCAACTATCTACATTACTATCAGCAGTCTACACAACTATGTATATATATATATCAACCTATCAGCCTGTCTCGACTATCTACACACTTATCAAAGCTACCTAAACTTATTTGCTCTCTGCTTTCTACCCACCTATCAATTTTTTATAAGATCTATCAAGTATATATACAGAAGGTATTCTACATATCTGTCAGCTTTCTACCAGAGTCCTATATTTTGAACTGTCCTTTCATACAGTTACCATCTTCTTTATCTTTGTCACTCACTTCGACCCCTCTCATTCCTGCTCATTCAGTCTTCCATCTTTTACTTCCCCCCCCTTCAGTGGCACAGCCGCATGTCTACATACATACAACGCTAGAAACAGGGTTTCGATACCTATGGTGAACAGAGCATAGATAGCTTATTGTGTACAACTCCACAGATCATATCTGATGTTATCTTTAAAAAATAACAAAGGGCAGATAGAGCGAAATTAACGACATCGTTGAGCAAGTTATATTCCATTTCACATACCATAAGTAATTCACAGAAAATATTATATTAAAATAAGGAATCAAAATTACTTTGTACGCTTATATATCGCTATAGTCAAGGTTCTGTATGCATTTTATACAGGAACGTATGGAGAAGTTTTTATCCATAAGTTCAATGACACAATTTGTGAACGTCGCCATTTGGTTAGGATACATTTTTCTCTTTTGTACAGTGTATCTTAACGTACAAGAAAAAAACACCAAACATCGTCAAAACATATTTCTGATACATCTATTCTATAGAGAATTTATAACGTAGAGTGTTTTGCTTTTTTGCAAAATCTAAATCATTTTAGCATAACGTAATCAGTGCATTTCATTAATATATATTCAATATAACTCGCTTCAACCTTTGAATAGCTGTTGTATGTTCTTCTTGTAAGGTTTCAACAATTTCGGTGTACAATTTCTTTCCAACAGTCCCCCGCTAGTACAGCGTTAAGTCTACGGATTTACAATCTGCGTTAGTCGTCCCTAATTTAGCAGTGAAAGACAAGAGAGAAGGCAGCTGGTCATCATCACCCACTGCCAACTGTTGGGCTACTCTTTCACCATCGAATAGTGAGATTGACTGTACATTTTAACGCCCTCAAAGCTGAAAGAGCGATCATGTTTGGTGTGACATGGATCCGAACCCGCGACTCTCAGGTTACGTGTCGAGTGAGTTAACCACCTGGCCATGCGTATCTTGAGAGACAATGATATATTACAGAAAACTTTCGTTTTTTAATTTCTATTTTGGTCTTGTGATGATTGACAAAAACATTTATTATTTCAGGTATTTCATTAAAAAAAGTATTAAGAATTTTAATTTCATATGTATTTAGCTATGTTTTATTTACATGTTATTTTTATGGTTATTAAATGATACAACTATATTTATTTTATTTATATTATCACGCTGTTCATGGATTGGAAGTAATATAAAATGTATTTATATCTTTGTTAGCATATTTTTAATAGGATGTATTTATTGTAAACACATTTTTATTTTCCTGACGAGTTGTATGTATTGTATTTAACTAGGTTGGTTGAAGAGTAATGTAAGATCTGAAAGCGCTTCCAACCAAGTAAAAATATTAAAAACACAGTATTTCGAAATTAATGCTCCTTTTAATACTTTTGGCACATATCTATATATCTAAAAGGAGTTTTATTTTCAATGAACTACATTCAACTAGTGATCAATACCCTAGACAAGAGAATTTTATAATGTTCTAGATTAATTACATAGCTTAACTAGAAAAATATTATCTCTTTTTCAAAATTACAAACACTATAATGCAATATTAAAATATCACCATTATTAAATTATTACTTATAGTTTGCTTTTCTTATATTATATATCTAAATATAACATGTATCCAATAATGCGTTCATCACAGGAGAGGGGGCTCGTACCGAGAACCAATGGCTGTAGGTTTCTTGATGGATCTGTAATAAACGTAGAATGTGTATGATACACATTGGGAAATCCATAAGGTTCTCAACAGAATAAAGGTTTTGAATTATATGATAAAACTATGGACAAGATAAATCACAGTCTTAGCTATGATTATATAAACATAAAACATGTTTGATTTATAATTATAATAAATTATATTATAAATTTTTAACATTTTAATTTGTTTACAGTTTATTCTTTAACCTAACCAAATGCATTCTGATATTAAGTTTACAGTTGAATGGTGACAACTTTGAACCTGTTTTCTACCTGTTACTGTTGAAAGAAAATATAACAATAATCCAGTTGAATGTACACAAATTATCATAGCGATGTCACACCACTGATGTTTCTGAAAAAATTAAAAAATGGTTAAATTAGGTAAGGAATCACAAATAAATTTAAAAATCCACTTTACCACTCATTCTTAAACATTTTTAACAAACATACATATAGATTTGTGGTTCAAATTCACATCAAGTGATGAAAACTTTGATATTAATAACATTATCAAATGATGAAAACTGTGATATCAATAACATTATCGAGTGATGAAAACTATGATATTGATAACATTATGAAGTTATGAAAACTATGATATTCATAACATCATCAAATGATGAGAACTATGATATTTATAGCATTATAGAATAATGAAAACTGAGATTTTAATAACATTATCGAGTGATTAAAACTATGATATTAATAACATTATCAAGTGATGAAGTCATACTCGTGGTCAGTCATGAGAGTTTCTACAACCGTTTGTAACTTGAAGCAAGTACAACTTATTCCTTGCAACTTACACAAATGTTTTTAAACTGTTTGCTATTTGTAAGTGTTCCTCGAATTGACGTTTTGTTTGTGTCAGAACAAAGCTATAGTGATCTGTATCCTATAACCACCGCGAGGGTTCAAACCCCAAATGTTAGCTTAGTAAGTCCGTGGATTTACCGCTGTTGCACGAGAGGACTGCACTGGCACGTGTCATCATGAATTGGCGATGGTTTCGTTAAGATTTTTGGAACAATTAATTATAAATGACGGTGTTGTCAAAGAGTTTAAATTTTATCGTATAAAAATATATTTAGTTATGAAATGTATAGTGCTAGTGTTGAAAATAGTCCATTACTACCAAAGAAAGCGGACTTTTTAGTCACATTATAAAGAAAGATAAAGTCTTTACTGATCATCCTAAGATAACTATGGTGAGACCTTGACATCATCTGTTACCAAGCTGTTATTACAGTTTTCTTGGTTTTCCGTTTTCTTACTAATGTTTATAACAAACTTATTTTAGATAGTAATGCCATTCTACGGCCTAGAAACATAAATTTGCTGTTTGGATAGTAATGGATAAATTTGCTATTTTCATGGTGCATAAAGGTTACCTTTACGTCTTTTCTTAGACTAATGAATTTCTTTTGAGGTTCTCCACAGAACAAAAGCTCTGACAAAACAATAGATGAAATGTATAAGCTGTATATATATATATGTATATATGTTACAACATTAAAAACTTCAGTTATTTATTTTAGGGAATAAACACTCTCAAATAACAGCCAATACATTTATTTTATAGATAGGAGCTATTGCTGTAGAGTTTGTTCAGGAATATATGTTGAGAGTTAGATATTGGTTTCTTCATAGTAAATGATGTGCTTTGTGTCAGAAACGGACATACAACAAGTGTTCATTCCATACAGGATCAGCAAACGTGACCAACATATACCAAGAAAACAAATTGATGTCCTTGTGAAACATTACTATGTTCCTCAAAATAAAATCACTTTACAATGCTTATATATATTTTTTGTGTGTGAATTTAGTATTGGCAGACATATACATGGTAGTCCCTACTGTTTCTATTGTCAAATTACTTGATGGTGTAGTATTCCAACTTCACATGAGAAAACCAATACGAGGATGATGCTTAATTTCTTGGATGATACTTCGTCAGGTGCAACACAAATGTACATTTATTTACTGTTAACTGATATATGTGTGTAAGCTATTTAATGATATCAATTGTTATCTTAGGATTCTGCAACTAATGAAAACTTAAGAACTATGAGACTTCTATCCTTGAGAACATGCAAAAACTGGAACATTTCTAAATATATTTTCGGGCGTCACAAAATGTTGTAAATTAACCCTAAAAAGTGAATAAATGATTATTGTGTTTGGCCACCATGTTTATTCCGTTTTAACGTGACTCTATTATAGATGCGGTATGTTTTCAAGCGTTTTTTACAATATGTTGTTTACCGATTAAAACACTCAAGTCACTTGTTTGTATTTTGAATAACCACAGAGTATATTTACTTATATCAATAGATTCATACAGATTTGATACAAATGTAACCTTTCACATTCTTTGCTTAAGACTTCTGTGTAACCTGTATTCCACTTACTAATTCTTCATATAGAATTTCTATTCTACAAAAGATCCTAAATCAGAATTGTAACGCAAAATTCGCAAAAAAATATTTATCCGATCATTTACGACATAAAAACCAGAAATAGTTTAATAATATTTTTTTGTAAATTGCAATGATTATAAAAAAGTTACGTTGCTACAACAGTTCTGAAAGAATATCATAGAAACTTATAAGTTGGTTTTGCGAGCATGATTGCATCACTCGACAACAGTTACAAATATATTGTCTGAAATCTACAAACTACGTCGAAACTGAGACGTCTCAGACGTAGGAATCGACCCTTGGGAATAACATATTTAGTGTGTGTTTGTGTTTTCTTATAGCAAAGCCACATCGTGCTATCTACTGAGTCCATCGAGGGTAATCGAACCCCTGATTTTAGCGTTATAAATCCGTAGACTTACCGCTGTACTAACGGGGGACAACATGTTTGTACTCAGAGGGATGAAAATAATTAAAATGTGAACAGGAACATCTGTAAATGGGTTTGTAATGTACGCTGGTAATAAAAGTAGATGTAAAAGTGTCAACAGCTATGTCTAAAAAGTTAAATTTGTGACTAGAAATTTGGGAAATAAATTTAACACGTAATTTCGGGTTTATTTTGAACCATTTGCGATATTCACGTACCTAAAACCTCGGGATATCGACTGACCTGTCATTAGAAGATACTTCTGTTTACATTCTTGCGCTTCTTACTTTTTACTTATAAAAAAGTCAGCTAAGTCAAAACCAACGACTTCCTTGACCTCACAGATATAACCACATGTAGAGTAGGCCGCAACTTATCAATACATACAACAAACAATCATTTTCTCATATTTCACTTGCTCTAAATTGTTTGCTTCTCAACTGACCACTAAGTCACGCTGTATAATTCATCTTACTGTATGTGATTACTGAAAATAATATATAACCAACAGAAAATTTTAACTATTAAAGTCGGTGTCAACGAATGTTAAAATTCAAAATAAAACGTTCTGGATTCAAAGCGATGTTGGTTAACGAAAAAGAAAAAAAGACAGTTAAAACAGACATTGCGCAATCCCACGACTTTTTGTTGGAATTGTACTTAATTTGAACAGTACTTAAAGCACACAACATCTGCGTGTCACATCTGGCAGGAAAACTCAATAAACTATGTCATGGTAACATATGTGGGCTGTTGTTGTGTTAAAGAAACAAATGGTACATTCACTCATGAAATGTGTTCGGTTTTAAAGTACTGATGAAAGACTTGATAACTGAAATTAAATGAGGATTAAATACTTCTACCTCAGGTTCAAACATTAACCAAATTCCTAACATAAGTTCCAGAATAGGATACAAAACTGAGTTTGGATCAACTTGAAACAATGTATACAGCCATAAAAAGTAAAAGGCTGAAAGAAATGTAAAGTATTATCGATCATATCGTTATTATCAACAAGATCACATGTTAATTATAAACGATGTCACCAACAGCACATTTATGAAACAATCATATTAGATACAAACATGTATTATATTTATTACATTTCAATAATGTCTCCTCTCACAAACTGTTATCGATGTTCTTTGTGGTTTAGCGGTGAGTCTAAGGAATTTTAACGATAAAAATCGAAGTTCTACTCTTGTTGTGAGCAGATCACCTCATTCAGCACTGTACAACTTTTCATCGATTTTCTTATGGACTTAGTGAAGGCTCCAGGATATTTTCGTTGGGGTAATAACGAAAACTGTGGAGGGGTTTCCTACAATGTCATCAATATGAAGTATAGATGGTAAATTATAATAATGTAAATACCAACATACATTTCAGAAATGTGTGCTATTTTGAACTGCGTTTTCAATGTAGTATTCATTGGAAACCTAGACTCTGATTAATAATTCATTATTACACATTACAAATAATCTGTTTATGAAAATATGCGTATGTGTAAAAGAGGAAGCTCACCTAATTTCCACTCAAGGTAATACATAATAATAAAGAAAATCAATATTTGCTTAGATTGAACATTTAATATACCATTAAGAGTAAAGCTACAAATCAAAAGAAATATAACATAAAGACATAGTTTACATAGCAGAAACGAATTATTCCACGTGAAGTTAATACACTCTAAGTAAAAGTAAGGTCACTATCAGGCTAACTATTTTTCATCATGTTGTGTTTATAGTCAATATTACTTCAAAACAATGCGCCTGTTCTGGTAGTTGGCAGCAAATGTGTCTATAATAGTATCAATATCGAGTTGTTTTGCCCTCCTGGAGTTTACTGATTTTACACCAAGGTTGCTGGTGTGGTTGTTACCACTGCTGTTGTGCAAGTATGTCTTGAGAAGCTTCAGACATGAGAAACTTTTCTTACAGGCAGCTGAAGTGACAAGCGATGCAGAGAAGTTTGTGGATATCCATGAAGGCATCCTTGTATGGCTCCAGCATGGTTGCAGTCTCCAATGGTGTGAATTCTTCCTGGCCCTTGTCTTTCTTCCTGGCAATTAGCCGGTTTAACTGGTGGTTCTCCACTGCGAGGTCATCCTCTGCCACACCATAGTTTGCTGCCATTCCTAAGAGTGCTTGCATGTTCAGAAATGTGGAGTGTTTGGTGTTCAATGCAGTTGCACCCATCAGAAAACTGCAGGAATCAGAGGAGAATCTTTCATTCAGCTCGTTGAGCATCCTGTCTATGATAGCATAGAAGGTGTGTATCCTGGCAACTGGTGTTGGTTTATCTCTTTGGCCAATACTAGATGTGATTATTAATTCGTCCAGGTGTCTGTGGCCAGATCGCTGTCCACCTTGACGCACCGCCTTAGTGCGTATTCCCACTTTCTTACATACATCCTCAGCAGACTCTTCCAAGTCTTTCCATGCTGCTTCAGTTCTCATTTCTGAGAAACCAGGGATGACAGATTGTACTAGGTCCTCTGCATAGGCCATCTGCAGGTCAGGTGACTGAAGGTGGTCTGATAGCTGTTTTGTCATTAGCAGTAGTTTTTCTATGGCTGCTAGACTGGTTACGAACTGCTGATCTAGGAGGATGCACAGGCCCTTTAATTCAGTGGCTCTGTGGACATTGTCCCCCTCCACAAGACGCTTTATGGTTGTCACAATGGCAGGGAGGGTTCTTTTCACAGCCAGACAAGCAGCATGTTGGCAGGCCCATCTTGTGTTTGACAGTCGCTTCAACTTTATGTGCTGGTTCACGGGTTCAAGCTCCTTCTTTGAATGGCTTAAGCGTATGAACATCGAGCAGCTGACCATGGTGTACGCTCTGCATACGGCTAACGATCGGCTCAGCCAAGTCGAGATCCAGATGCCAGCCGCACGCCACACACCATCCCGATCACTCCCATTAGCTGCCCACAGTTTTACAACATGACCTATCAAAGTTGTGTTTGTGTTCCCTAATTATTCCTGTAATTTTACATTATCACTATCGTCTAATTAAGTACTTGTGCTACATGGTTAAAGATAAACACTTTCTCTGACAGTATTTCACGGATATGTTCTAGATTTTCGTGTGCTATAAATATAATTTGGTGATTTCAATGACGCAGATAAGTTCTTTGTAATGTTGAACTATGTTTAGTTATTATTTGTTCCTTATTTATGAACTGACCCAATAGTATGTATGTTTTGTCTTTTTCCTTAGATTTCGATGTTTAAAATGAATATCCTTTGTAAGCCCTAATGCCAATATAATAAGAGAAATTGCCATTCGTTTCATATAAACTAACACAACTTGGAAGTAAGAAGTGGTACAAGCAGTCAGCCGGCTCGGGAGTCACTTTGACGTTTGCGCTCTCTATATAAAAGGGAGTTATATTTGTTTACGAGGCTTTTGCTCTCTCTGGTACTCGGTCTCACACTGGAACACACACTCAGTTTGGATTAATAAAAGGAAACCAAAATTACCGACTCGTTTTCAAACAAGGACACCAACACACAAGACAAGAGTCACACATCACCCACCAAAACATAAACCGGTCATACTACACATAGGGTTTATTATGTAACACTACATGCTACCCAAGAAGAGGCAGCTAGTAGATGGACCTACGAATGCATGTGGTGCAAGTAAGGAGGACAGTGGTCATCGTGATGGTGAGAATGAGGACACGACTAGTGCAGGACCTCAGCCGCAAGAAAGCACCACTCACACCCAGGGTGAAAAACTACCACCAGGACCCAAGGACCTAATCCAGGTTTCAGATAGTGGTCCTACCTGTCCAGACTTGGACTACAGAATACAGCGGCCAGTCAAGGTCATTCAACAAGAATTGGCGTGATCAGCATTCGTGGTTGGAGTACTCTGTGACCCGAGATGCTGCACTCTGCTTCTCGTGTCGTCTTTTCAGTCACACATATCCAGTAAAATTGAGAAGTCCTTCACTCATGAAAGCTTCCGGAAATGGAAGAAGGCGACCACATCACTGAAGTCCCATGATAACTCTGCAGGACACAAGTTTGCTATGCAAGCTTGGGCAGAGTTTACATTGCAGAAAACAAAGGGTGCAAGGATCCAACATGCTCTCGATGCAAGCCATGCTAAAACTGTGGAGGAAAACTGACATTACATAAGAGCTGTAATAGATCCACTGCTCTACACAATCTGCCAGAATGAAGCCAAGAGAGGTCACAAGAAAGGTAGTCAGTCAGATAACAGGGGCAATTTCCTGGAACTTCTTGATATGATTTCCAGGTATGATGAAATCGTGAAGAAGAAGCTGAGTGGTCTTGGTAATGCCAAGTACACGCACCATGATATCCAACACTAACTCCTTGACATCATAGCTGGAACGATCAGGAAGGATATCAGCAGGAAGAGACCATGGAAGCTGAGCATTTTGCTTTGATGGTGGATGAAACAAAGGATGTGAGCAAACAAGAAAAGCTGTCCATTGTGGTAAGGTATCTCCACCAACAGAGCCTTCAGGAGAAGATCTTGGACTTCACAGCTGCTGAGGGTCTGGATGCAGATTCCTTGCTCAAGAAAATCATGGAAACTCTGGCTAAATATGGTATTGACCATAATGCCTGCATTGGTCAGTGCTGTGGCGGAGCTGCAGTCATGTCAGGGCACATCAGTGGCGTATAGGAGAGGTTCAGGAGATAGGTGTCTCAGGCTATGTATGTCCATTACTATGCACACAGGCTCAACCTTGTGCTAGTTGATTGTGTGCACAACGTCCAAGCTGCAGCATAGTTCTTTGTGACAATTCAGAAGCTGTACAAATTCTTCTCTACATCGGTTGTGCATGAAGAATTTCTGAAGGTACAGAAGGAGCTTGAACCCGTGAACCAGCACATAGAGTTGAAGCGACTGTCACACACAAGATGGGCCTGCCAACATGCTGCTTGTCTGGCTGTAAAAAAGAACCCTCCCTGCCATTGTGACAACCCTAAATCGTCTTGTGGAGGGGACAATGTCCACAGAGCCACTGAATCAAAGGGCCTGTGCATCCTCCTAGATCAACAGTTCGTAACCAGTCTAGCAGCCATATAAAAACTACTGCTAATGACAAAACAGCTATCAGACCACCTTCAGTCACCTGACCTGCAGATGGCCTCTGCAGAGGACCAAGTACAATCTGTCATCTCTGCAACTGCACTGAACCCCAAACACTCCACATTTCTGAACAAGCAAGCACTCCTAAAAATGACAGCAAACTATGATGTAGCAAAGGATGACCTCGCAGTAGAGGTCCACCAGTTGAACCAGCTAATTGTCTCGGTTGTCGAACATAAACTCGGTTCCTGAACCAAGCTGTCGTGGAACGAACCCCCGAAATAACCCGACTTTTGACCTGAAGGACCCTTCGACCATTTTTAGCCCACGCCAAGCTTGTCCAAAACATTTTACCTGCACCTGTCGCTCAGTTCACATCCCCGCTAAAATCTGCTGTGAACGTTCTCGTTTTTCTTTTTGTTTTTTCTTGTAGTTTTTCTAAATATTCTAATCAAATAAGCCACCATGTGGTCAAAGAAGGATAATGAAAGCAGCAAATCAAAAAGAAAAGTACTTAGAGCCACAATATAAGTGAAAAAAAGATCTTATAGCGAAGTATGAAAGTAGTGTTCGCGTGTCTGACTTTGTTACACAGATTGAAATGGCGAAGTCTACAGTTACACCACACTGAAAAATAAAGAGGTCATCAAAGGAGCTAATGTTGCAAAAGGAGTGAAAGTGCTTACGAAACAAAGATCACAAACAATGAAAGAGGTAGAAACACTGTTGTTGGTTTGGGTAAACGAAAAACAGTTAGCCGGTGATAGCATTTCGGAGACCATCATTTGTGAAAAAGCAGTTGCATGCTGACCTCCTGAAAAACACCACTGGAACGAGTGCTGATACAAGTGTGCATTTTAGGCTAGTAGAGGGTGGTTTGAAAAATTTAGGAAGAGAAGTGTTATACATAGTGTGGTGAGACATGGGGAGGGTGCCAGTTCTATCAAAGACGCTGCTGATAAATATGTTAGGGAATTTAAGGAATATGTAGAAGATGAGGGTTATATTCCCCAACAAGTGTTCAACTGTGATGAGATAGGCCTCTTTTGGAAGAAAATGCCAAAGAGGACCGACATCACCAAGGAGGAAAAGTCACTGCTAGGACACAAGCCAATGAAGGAGGCTAACTCTATTGTTATATAGTAATGCAGGTGGGGACTTAAAACATAAACCTTTGCTTGTGTACCATTCTGAGACTTCCGAGGGCTTTTAAGAAAAATATTGTCCTGAAAAGTAAACTAAATGTCATGTGGAGGGTTAATAGTAAAGCATGGGTAACCAGGCATTTTTTTTATGGAGTGGGTCCATGAAGTGTTTGCCCCAGGTGTAAAGAATTACCTTAAGGTCCTTCTTGTGATGGACAATACACCTGCTCATCCAGAAGGCTTAGAGAACGGGTTGGTGGAAAAGTGCAGTTTCATTACGGTAAAGCTCTTGTTCCCTGACACAAACTCCTCTCATTCAACCCATGGACCAGCAAGTCATATCAAACTTTGAGAAACTCTACACCAAAGCACTGTTCCAAAGGTGTTTTGAAGTGACCTCTGACACAGAGTTAACCCTCAGAGTGTTCTGAAAAATCCCTTTAATATTTACTATTGCTTAAGGATCATAGACAAAGCCTGGAGGGAAATGTCTTTGAGGACCATGAACTCAGCCTGGAAGAAATTGTGGCCAGACTCAGTAGCAGATAGAAACTCTGAAGGCTTTGAGGCTGATCCTGTTGTCGAGAATATTGTCTCACTAGGCAAGTGTATGGGCTTGAATGTGAGTGGTGATGATGTGGAGGAGTTAGTGGAAAACCACAACACTGAACTCACAACGGAAAAACTCCAAGACCTTCAGTAGGAACAGCAACAGAAGGCAACTGAAAAAGTGTCTTAAGATGAAGAGGAGGGAAGGGAGGATGTTCCTAGTTCACTAATCAAGGAAATGTGTGGAAAATAAGAAGAGTTACAAAGTTTTGTGGAAAAATTTCACCCTGACAAAGCTGTAGCAAATCGCAGCATAAACTTTTTCAATTACAATGCCATGTCTTACTTCAGAAATATTTTAAAATACAGGCAGAAACAAACCTCATTAGACAAGTTTTTAGTGAGAAATCGGTCCAGTGAGTTTCAAGCAGGTTGTAGCGGTGCAACGAGACCGAAAAGAGAATGAACCCCAGAAGGAGAGTTACCTTACGTTTTTATGGAACGTGACTCATCTTCCAAACAATAATAACCCTCCTACTCTCACGTTCCTCACCACCTTTCACTCACGCCATCAGCTCTCCTCAGCACAGGTAAAGTGCAGTTAAATTTTCATTTATTGTTTTTTTATTGTGTTTATAGTTTTTGTTGTTGACTTAATGTGGTTTGTAAATATTATTATAGAGGTATAATTAAGCAATATTTTTACTTAAAATGCTTCATAATGTGTAATTTTTGGAGATTTGTAACGGATTAATTTAATTTATAGTATTTCTTATGGGTGTTTTTCTTATAACAAAGCCACATCGGGCTATCTGCTCAGCCCACCGAGGGGAATCGAACCCCTGGTTTTAGCGTTGTAAATCCGGAGACATACCGTTGTACTAGCGAGGAGAAAATTGATTCGGTTTTCGAATAGCCTTCTGGAACGGATTAAGTTCGAGAACCGAGGTACCGTTGTATATTTACTTACTTTATTGTTGGGTTACCACGACTGCATTTATACTTTTAAACTCGTCTGTTCCATATTTTAATTCGGTATTGTCTGTTTATTTGTCAAAGTCCACTGAGGCTAGTTCAGTAACTGTAGAACTATCTTTGGTAAAATAAACTATCATTGTTTTTAAAATTCGACTGTTAATTTTCGTCTAACATATTGATCACCAGGTCTATATTAACTGCTCGGCCTTTCCCTCCTGGGGCGGTTAATTTTACTTTGGTCGAACTTCCCAGAACTCCATTTTCTTGGCTGCTCTTGTCTCTCTGCTGTCTTCTGTTCATCGTAAACTATTTATATATTTAGTAACACATCGTCTACTGACAATATTCTCTACATCGATGAGTTACAAACACAACTTCTAATACTAGTCTGCTTTTAACTCTTAAAAAGAAAACTAAACAAAGAATATTCATTTACAAAATAAACGAAATTACTAATATCTAAGCTAAACAGGTTAATATCATGACAACTCACTTCGTATATATCCTTTAATAAAAGAGTTTTTATTACAACACGTAGAAACAAGTATTAATTTAAAGCATTCCCTTTTTGGTAAAAGAGACAAAATACTTATAAACTTTTATTCAGATTTGGATTTCTACATAAATTTGAGAAACACAGAACATTAAAATAATAAAGTTTCACTGAAGCATATATATATATATATATGTATAGTAATAACTTAAAGATAAAAGAAAGAGAGAACACATAAAACAATAGTTTGTAAAATGTTGCTGTTGTTTTAAGTGTAAAGTTACACTATGGGTTACTGCGTTCTGTCCACCTTTTCAGTTTAATTATTCCTTCTCACAGTCAATGTAATAAATATCAGTAAAAAGCATTTTTTGTTGACGTGGGAAAGAAAAAAACGTCAACAATCACAGTAACTTCGATGCATTCCAGTTTCAGAATGTTTAACAAATAAAAATCTCACTTTAACACTTGTCCATCAAGATTTCCACAAGAAAACTGCTTCTATGTCTATTTTTAAATTTCATATTTTCTTGCTATTGAGTAATTAGCCACTGTTTGTTTCTTACACTAATTTTTAGCAGATCTCTTATATACAACACATAAAGAAAAATAAAGTGTATATTTATATATAAGTAAAATAATATTAATTCTTCAGATCATATGCAAGATCTGTTCTTCAAAATGTTAAGTGAAAATAGCTTTTACAGAAACATTCATTGCTAATAAAGAGTTCTTTGATAAGAAAATTTAATTGTTTTAAGCCAATTTCTGTGGATATAAGAAGCATGTACTTTAATAACACTATGTAACACATTTTGTTCCCGGATAGTATGTGTTATTCCTTAAATGCCATTATTCCCTTCAAACTTTGCTTTTGTGACCTGGATAATTTAATTTAGAAATTAACATATTTTCGATATAAAAACGAAATTACACATTTTCATTTACATAAGGTCTGAATAAAGCAACATATGAATCAAGATTTACATGTATTTATGCTAAAGTTATTCAAAACTGTTTAGAAGTGAATAGTTTTTCGAGATTTGCGACTGTAATGTAAATCACTTTCATGTATCAGCCCCCCAAATATAGTCTCCCGTCATGGTTTCATTGTACACTCCTTGGTAGCAGAGTTCGAAGTCCAGTATATCTTGGCGGAAGCGCTCGCCTTGCTCCTCTGAGTATCCTTTCATATTCTTCTTGAATTTATCATGATGAGCATCAAGGATATGGACTTTCAGGGACATCGTGCAGCCCATTTTGCTGTAGTTTTTCACCAGAGCCTCAACCAGTTCCACATAATTTTTGGCCTTGTGATTGCCCAAGAAGCCCCAAACCACTGCGACAAAGCTGCCCCAAGTCTGTTTTTTCATTTCTACTGACCTTCCTGGTGAATTCTGTGTACTTCAGGATCTTCTTTATTTGTGGTCCAACGAAGACACCACTCTTAACATTTGCGTCAGACAGCTTAGGAAAGAAGTCTCGAAGATGCTTGAAGGCTGCAGACTTCTTATCAAGAGCTGTGACAAATTGTTTCATAAGACCTAATTTTATGTGCACCACACTTGACATTGTGCCTCTCCACAGAGAACTCGGTCCGTTGTGGCCAGTGCTTCCTGTTGTAGTGCGCTGCAGGGAAACAGGGAAACTTAATAAAGCCTCCATTGAGACCCATCAGGAATGTCACCATTTTTAAGTCTCCGATGACCTCCAAGCTATAGTCATCGTACTTCAAAGCTACTAGCAAAGTCTTGACAATGTTGTATTCCCCTTTTAGCTGCACCGAATGAGCCAAGGAAAGAGACAGATACGTATTCCCGTTATGGAACAGCACAGCTTTGAGGCTTCTGGATGAGTTATCAATGAAGAGACGCCACTCGTTCGAGTTACAGGCAATTCCAACTGTCTCATACAGACCGGATACATTGAGGAAGAAGCAGAGCCCATCTAGACGAATAAAGAAGCTTGAGAAATGTCGGTGACGCTTCCTCTGACTTGCGACTTGCACATTTCATCTAACAAATCCCATTCCTTGAGCCTAGATGTCAAAAGATCGGCATTCGAATTTGTTAAACCAAAATCTCTGATCAAGTCATTGAAGTCTCTTTGGTTGGGGAAGTATGGGTTTCTCTCACCAGCTGCACTTCTGAAATTGTAATCTGGATCTTCAACTTCTACCTTCTGTTCTGGAAAATTATTGAAATTTTACAACACTCTAGAAAGTTCTTGAAAATTCTGCACTGAATCTACCTGGAATATTCTGGAAAATGGGTAATATTGAAAATTTCATTACCCAGGTTACAAAAGCAAAGTTTGAAGAAAAAAATAGGTCTTTTCCCATTACTTTAGGCATAAGAAATTGGGAAATAACACTTTCTGCCCAGGAACAAGAGAAAGTATACGGGTTTAAATCCTCTAGTAGCTCAATATTTGTTTGAGGGCTTATGTAATTAAAGCCAGATTTAGATACCCATGTTGGGCAGAACATAAAGATTCCATTTTGTAGCTGCAACAAATCAAAACTCCTTACACTTGCATATAACAAACTAAATGTTGTAAAATATAACTTTTCAATATCCTAAAATGTTTTTATCATTTCTTTCTTCCTGTCACTCTAAAACATAAAATAATTCTTTAAACAATTTAATTACAGATGGCAAAACATCTAATCTATATGGCTGTAACTTTGTAAACACAATCGTTATTCGCTTATACAAACAGAAGTAAATCTTAGTATATGGTGTTGTAAGTAATAAACGTGTGTATACAAAAAGTTTATATCATAGGCCAACATTGTTCTCACGTAACAAGTGTTTCCAAACAATTTAAAATTCAATTAATTACAAACTCAGTATCCAATTCTGAACTTTACATCTCTGGCTGAGGATATACTGTGTCTAGTAAGGTTCAATTTCCTTTTATATGCTTCAAACACATCCCTTCCTGAATTACAGCAAATACATTAACTCTGCCAGAAAGGAATATTGCGGCGACGTCGCACAGAATATCATAGACTATTTTATAATTTTCTGGTTCACCAGATCATACCTATATGCCAATTATAGCCGACTAATGCTCTGAGAGAACGAAGATCTCGAGCTGACATCGTTAACTTGACAAAGAGAGTATGTTTACCCGTAAGATTGAAGTGTGCGTTTTTAGGACAATTTCTATCTGAAGATCTAAATATGTAGTCCTGTTTGGAGATCAATGTGCTTAGTTTGCATAAGTCTGTCATGAGATAAAGAACCTTGTGATTCTATTTACAATTCTGTGAAAGTGACTGTCTTTCACATTCAGAAGTACGTAAACAACATTTTCTTGTTATTTATTTTATAATAAAAAGATTGTGTTCATTTCATTAAGCTTTCCCAATCTCACTATTTCACAAACACCAAGGAAATGTTTGGAATAAAATAAAAACTACTCTTCTGATTTTCTGAACAAGTATTCTTGCATTGTATTTCTTTTAAAGGCCCTTCGATAATACAGCGATAAGTCTACGGATTTATAACGCTAAAATAAGGGGTTTGATTTCCCTAGGGGGACTCAGCAGATAGCCTGATGTCGCTTTGTCATAAAAAACACAGACACACACACTCTTTTAGTTGGTATTGATAATTGGTTTATTTCTGAACAAAACAATTTATTAAAATTTAAAACAATTTGTACGATTTGGTAAAAGTGATCTTGCGTCTGTTACACGTCACTGCTTATTTATTTTTTGGAGAATAAGCTCCTGGAGCCACGTCGATTTACAGGGCAGTACCCTACTGATGTTCAACAAAAATTTCCTTAATTAATGACAAAGCCTCTGCATGGTCAGGTGGGTTAAGACGTTCAACTCGTAATCGGAGAGTCGCGGGTTCGAACCTCTGTCGCATCAAACATGCTCGCCCTTTTAGCCGTGGGGGCGTTATAAGGGACGGTCAATCCCATTATTTGTTGGTAAAAGAGTAGTCCAAGGGTTGGCGGTAGGTAGTGATGACTAGCTGCCTTCCCTCTAGTCTTACACTGCTAAATTACGGACGGCTAGCATAGATAGCTCTCGTGTAGCTTTGTACGAAATTCAAAAACAAAAAATCAAACAAATTTAATGATTAACCTGAATAACATGTGTAATGACTGGCAGAAGAACAAACCATCGAAAACCTGATTAAGTTTGTTTGTTTGTTTTGGCGTCTGTACCCTATATGGCGAATCAGCCGTCAATGGTTTAATATCTGTCATTCCAGATTTGTATTCAAGTTCAAACTACTTTAAAGTTACTAAATATTGAGTTTCTATACTTTTGATTGGGGAGGTCGAAGATATTTCATTATTTAACCTTCCACAAGTTCTTTAATAACAAACGTGGCCATTTTAGCAAAGATTTGGTTTTGGTTTTAAAAAGTTTCTAAAACACGTTTTCACTTTTAAACACTCGAAATTCAAGACAATTTCCTTATTGAAACATTTTGGGTAAATGTAATTCACAATATATTTTTAATTTAAAAAAAAATCAACAGTGGGTTCTTTTCCTCGGAGCCAGGTACCGAATAAACCACAACATATATTTAAGTAATACTGTAGATTTCAGTTGGTCACCAATGCTGTGCTCCCAGTTAAAGTGAAATACTATTTTAACCAATACTCTTTTCGAGGTGCATAAATGTAACCTTTATGCCTTCTCTTAGACTAATGAATTTCTTCTAAGGTTCTCCATAGAACAAAAGCTCTGAAATATCTGACAAAACAATAGGTGAGATATGTAAGCTGTATATGTATATATGTTACAACGTTAAAAACTTCAGTTATTTATTTTATGGAATAACCACTCTCAAGCAACAGCGAACACATCTATCTTATAGATAGGAGCTGTTGCTGTAGAGTTTGTACAGGAATATATGTTGATAGTTAGATATTGGTTTCTTCATCGTAAATGCTGTGTTTTGTTCTATTAAATGGCTGGTGTCCTGGTTTCTTGTAAATCAGAGATGACTACACAATCACGTTCTCAGTCTCATATTGAAGCCATGCTACTAGAGGTTATTCTATGATGTACGGATGCAGCTTATTTGTGCAATCCTCGTGCTTTCTAACGTCGTACATCTACTGTAACCTATGTATCAAAATATCACTCTGCTGGTGTAAGGGACGAAAGAGTTCAGACAGAACGTAACATACAACAAGTGTTCATTCCATGCAGAATGAGCAAACGTGGCCAACATATACCAAGAAAACAAATAGATGTCCTAGTGAAACATTACTATGTTCCTCAAAATAAAACCACTTTATAATGCTTATATATTTTTTGTGTGAATTTAATATTGGCAGACATCTATATGGTGGTCCATACTGTTTCTATTGTCAAATTACTTGATGGTGTAGTCTTGCAACTTCACATGAGAAAACCAATTCGAGGATGATGCTTAATTTCTTGGATGATACTTCGTCAGGTGCAACACAAATGTACATTTATTTACTGTAAACTGATATATGTGTGTTAGCTATTTAATGATATCAGTTGTTACCTTAGGATTCTGTAACTAATGAAAACTTAAGAACTATGAGACTTCTATCCTTGAGGAGAACATGCAAAAACTGGAACATCTCTAAACATATTTTCGGGGGTCACAAAATGTTGTAAATTAAAAAGTGAATAAATGACCATTGTGTTTGGCCGCCATGTTCATTCCATTTTAACGTGACTCTATCATAGATGCGGAATGTTTTCAAGCGACGTTTTACAATCTGTTGTTTAAAACACACAAGTCACTTGTTTGTATTCTGAAGGACCACACAGTATCTTCACTTATATCAATAGGTTCACACAGATTTGATACAAATGTAACGTTTCCCATTCTTTGCTTAAGACTTCTGTATAACATATATTCCACTTACTAACTCTTCACATAGAATTTTGTTTCCACAAAAGATCCTAAATCAGAATTGTAACTCAAAAATTCGCAAAAAAATATTTATCCAATCATTTGGATTAATCTAATAAAGTACGTATTCAAAGAAGATTTAACTAACATTACCTCAAGTCGATTTGAAGGTTATTTTTGAACCTGCTCTTAAAATCTGGGTTTCGATTTCCAGTAGGATAAAAGTGCAGATAATCTATAATCTAGCTTTGCGCTATCTTGAAATTACAGATAATGAACTTTAGAGAATACCAATAAAAACGGTAGGAAGAATCAAGAATGAACTTAAGAGAATATCAATAAAAATGGTAGGTAGAATCAAGAATGAACTTTAGAGAATACCAATAAAAACGGTAGGAAGAATCAAGAATGAACTTTAGAGAATATCAATAAAAACGGTAGATAGAATCAAGAATGAACTTTAGAGAATAACAATAAAAACGGTAGATAGAATCAAGAATGAACTTTAGAGAATAACAATAAAAACGGCAGGAAGAATCAAGAATGAACTTCAAAGAATACCAATAAAAACGGTAGGAAGAATCAAGAATGAACTTTAGAGAATATCAATAAAAACGGTAGATAGAATCAAGAATGAACTTTGGAGAATACCAATAAAAACGGCAGGAAGAATCAAGAATGAACTTTAGAAAATAACAACAAAAACGGTAGGAAGAACCAAGAATGAACTTGAGAGAATACCAATATAAGCTGTAGGAAGAATGAACTTTAGAATTCTGATAAAGGAAACATTGATAACTTAACAAATGTCCTCTTTTCTCAATAACAAACAATTTTCACATGATTTGAAATTCTTTTAAGTTGAGATTATTATTTGTATTTATTGTTGTTATAATCTTTGTTCCATCAGTATAGATCAGTGACAGTGGAATTCTTGTTTGTACAAAATGTTTACTGAACTTGCTTTCACCATTATATTCGTGCTTTTGATGAGAAAACTAATGTTTAATAACAAAGACGAAAACGACCGATAAAACATTTTAATTACAAGAATCCTTCTTCAGCGCAATCTGAAAATCGTGTTACAAAGATGATTATTACTAAATTTATAATATAATGACACCATTATTAGTTTACTTAAAGCGGTAAATAACGGATAAAACAATGATTATATACATATATATGTCTATACATTACATAATAGTTGAGTTTAGTGTAATAATTTAGAACAAAAATGATTCCTGTAGCCAAAATTACATTTCTTAAAGACAAATCAAAACCTCGGTACAAGAACAAATATTTAGGATTCAAACGAAAAGTCACTTTTATGCTGCTGCTGGTACTATGGATTACCTTTCAAAGTTAGGTTTCAAAAACAACTGGCTTATGGAATGGACAGCCTCCTTACCAGATTTAAACCCCACATAAAACCTGTGGAGTATCATGAACCGTGCGATTTGTGCTTGTGGAAGGAATTTATATCAAATAATGATCTCGGGAATGTTGTACTATCATCTGTAAAAACTGTTAAAGCGTGTGTGTGCTTTTGTTTGCGAACCCGCGAGCCTCAGATAACGAGTCGTACGCCTTAACACGCCTGACCATGCCGGGCCTTACGTGTATGTGTTTTATGTGTTTGTTTTCTTATAGCAAAGCCACATCGGGCTATCTGCTGAGCCCACCGAGAGGAATCGAACCTCTGATGTTAACGTTATAAATTTGGAGACTTACCGCTGTACCAGCGGAGGGCAATGTTAAAGTAAAATACATTCAAAAGTGACCATTCTGTCGATGATAGGTTCATCAAAGCCATGACAAAAATTGTGGCTATGTTAATAAATTAATTAATTAGTTTCTTCTGATCATTGTGTATTAAGTGGCTTCTTGGTTTAATTTGGTTATTAAAGATTAGTTTTTCATTTATGTTTTATACTACATTTAACAACAACTATATTTGGACTTTACACTCACATGTCACGAATTTACTTAATAATTTGTCAATGTGTAATTCATGATATGTTAGCAAACCTCGTATAACTTTAATGATAATTGTACAAGTTGTCTATAATAATATGATATTTAATCTTTATAAATTTCATTTATATCAAACATATACTTTTTGAGATATTTGTAAGAACAACCTTGCGTAATACTTTGTCACGCCCAGTAGTGCACTACAATTACACATTTCTCTTTGTGTTTTTAATGGTAGCATTTGGTGACTACATTTTATATTTCTATTGTTTATTTAAGTCTTTCTCTTCTTATTTTACGTAATAATGTTGTTGTCATTCAAGATGTACCCCTTGTATTATTCACTTTCACAGTTTCAACAAATGTAAAAGATAAATTATAAATCCTTTGAAAAATGTGAATCAACATTAAATTAACCATTTACAAGATGGTTCCAGTTAACAGAACTTAAACTAGAAATAAAATTATTTGGAGTGTCAGCATTAATAAGTCTTTTTGAATGGTTATAAATGTAAGCGGATTTGATAAATCAGTAAAAGATAAATATAATGCATAGTGATTACAAACATCATAACGGATTAAATCCGGAACTACACTGCAATATTTTGTAAAAATATTATCGAATGTTGATACTGCAGTCCCAATACATCTAGTCGGTTGGTTAATATAAGAAAGCGCTTTAACCACAGACATTAAATTATTTAATTTAGATAATGACTTATTTCAGTTGTAGTTGGGATGTAGTGAAAAAAAAATTAAATCACCCAAAAATACACAGAACAATTTAAATTAATATTATCATTGAGCGAAACCAATGTATCTATAGATCTACTCCATCTTTCAATATCGTAACAATATAGTTTGTAATAATAATTGACTTAAAATTAAACTTACATGTTAATCCACGGATAATATATACAACAGTTCTACCACCGTACGCAGCACCTACATAATACCTATACTATAGGGCCCCGCATGGCCAGGTGGTTAAAGCGCTCGGCTCATTATCTGAGAGTCGCGGGTTCGAATCCCTGTCATACCTCAACATACCCTTTCACCATGGAGGCGTTATAATGTTCGATCAATTCCAGTATTCGTTGGTAAAAGTCATCGTACTGCTGATGACTAGCTGCATTTCCTCTAGTGTTACACTCCTGAATTAGCCTGACAAAGGAACTTGACGATGACCGAAGAAGGTCGAAACGCTGTTCGCTCCTCTACGTAAAATACATTCTCAACCCAAACAAGTCGTTTTCACACATATATTTTTCGGCATCACTGAAGAATTTATATATTATAAAGGGATATTTTACGGACCAGATGGAAAGCAGCTAGAAATTACCAACCACCGCCAGCACTTGGGATTCTCTTTTACCAACAAATTGACCGTCATATTATAACGCCCCCATGGCTGAAAAGGCGAACTTCTTGTAGTGCGTCCGGGATTTGAACCCACGCCTCTCAGATTACGAGTCGAACGCCTTAACACACTTGTTCATGCCGGGCGCAGGAATAACGTTCAAACAAAAGTCTTAAATAAGTTAAATCTAACAGTAAATTTTTATTTCTTTCCAAGTGCAATGAAATTTCTAAAATAATCTCATTTACTTTATTTCACAAGGTACAGTCACTGACTAACTGCATGCTAGTCTTACGTAAGTCACTGTTTATTATGAGAGCAAAATTAAATATATATCGTTAATGTTTTTCTTTAGAACTCTCTCCTTACCTCAAGTTGCTGTAAATTAACAAACGTATTGCTGGTGTGAACGTGCTTTATAGTCACTATGACAAAAAAAAAACATACACTAAGTAGGTGAAGTGAAGAAAAAAATTCTATTAGCTACCATTTAGTTTTTTACATTGTATAACATAACAGTAGAGAGTACAATAAATAAACAATTTATTATCATTGTCAATTAAATTTATCTTTGAAAGCAACAAAATAAAGTTACACATGTCCCTGACATAATTGTAATATCTCTTTTTTCTTCTTCCTGTTAAGAGTAAGATATTAACAAAATTGGTTTATTTGAATTTCGCGCCAAGATACACGAGAGATCTCTGCGTTAATCGGCCCTAATTTAGTAGGGTAA
The DNA here is from genome assembly GCF_004210375.1 of Tachypleus tridentatus. Taxonomy (NCBI): domain Eukaryota; kingdom Metazoa; phylum Arthropoda; class Merostomata; order Xiphosura; family Limulidae; genus Tachypleus; species Tachypleus tridentatus. The sequence goes on along the minus strand of NC_134833.1, from coordinate 64,383,447 downwards.
GCTTTGGGTAAATCAGTATGATTTACCTTCACAGTTTTAACGCTTCTAAAGTTAAAAAAGTATATAACGTTTTATCTTGCAAACTGTGGTTAGAACATTGGATCATTTGGTGGGCAAACCAATAATTCCTGCCATGCATTAATTATTTCAGTATACCATATCTGTACCACTAGGTTCAATTGTAACTCACTCACTATCTTCATTTGGATAAATGTAGTTAATACTGAATGTAAACACATTACGGAAAGAAGTAGTAAAAATACCTTTTTTTTGTATTGCTAAGTATAATTAGCTATCTGTAGTGTACCCAACTAGGGTGTCAAAACGCGATAATTAGTGATATTAGTTTATTTTGAATTTTGCGGAAAATCAGAAGATGGATTTTGGGTTAAGCCTTCTCTGATTTCAGATTAATAGACTAAAGAAAGTTACCTTCCACCACCACACTGACTACTCCAGTTGAATAACAATAATATGCTGTTACTGTTATAACGCACCTCACAAACGACCCTTTGCGAGTCGCGATTTATTATTAATTACTTACTTTTGCGGTAAGTGGACGCAAAAAGTAGAACCTTGGATTTACAGTTCGACATGTTAGTCACAGAACCACGCATGATTCCCAGCCTTATTTTTACAGACTTATCGCTGAAATACCAGGATGATAAAAATAGTATTATTCAATGTTTAATATTTTAATTTTGGCTCTAATGAGTAACATTTTTAAACTAAACATTTCTGTCTTAGTTATAAATATTTTTAAAAATCTATTTTAACATAACATTTTTAAGATATAGGCCCTGTATGTGGAAGGAAAATTCCTGGCATGAACTAAAGATTTCAATATAGAGAAGATTCAATAATTCCATAATTACACATATAAACATTTCGGGGTGAAATGTGAACGATTTCTTTATAGGACTGAATTATTTTATCGCTCTAAAACAGTTCAGGGGTAAACGTATATATCTGTTTTATCTTGTGAGAAAGCATAACCACTCTTATTAAATAATGTCCATAGATTTTCAAAGGTCATATTTCAAGGAAAATAAGTATCAGCTGACCGGTATTGGTTGTACAGACTTATTAACTCTATAAGGTTTCAGAAAATATTTGTTAGTAAAACGTATAATCGCCTCACTAACTATTATAAATCCCAGTCGATAATGCATGATTTTATAAGTGTATAAATGAACTGCTGGGATAAGGTGGCTAACCTCTCTATCTGAATTAGTTCAAGTTCATCAGTGCAACTGATAGTGACACGTGTTATCGAGCATCTTCCAAGAGCATCCTGTACACAATCAGTCAGACCATTCATTTAATACCCTCTTATTACAGGAAGATGTTATCCAGTGAAGCGAGATGTATCTTTGTATTACCACTTAGTGAAACAATGTTCTGACTGTTGACACGTGCTTATGTTGTATAGCATTCCTTGTGCCATGCCAAATAGATAAAGCGCACTCCCTTCTAGGATCACGGTTACGGATGCTCTTCAAGAGAAGTCAAAGTGTGTAGTAGATGGCTTTGAGTAACCATCACAGTTTCAACCTATCAGCCAAAAAATTAAAAATTGCTTTGTAAAGATACGTGCGAATTCTGAAACAAATACACCTATAATATCAATACTTTAAACCACTGCCATAATTATTGCCCTGACTAATATTCCATAACTAATAAAAGTGTTTTTTCTACATGGGTTTAGAGTTGCATATAGTCCCATCCATTTTTCAAATACATACACAAATCTCATCACAGTGCAAAGTATTGCACGATTCGTCTGTGTACAAGGTGTTTCTCTTTGTGACAAATACAAGTTCATCAAACCACACAACAGGTTATTTAGTATAAAACACAACCTTATAAACCTATTAAACTCCTAATGACAAACTCTCATGCTCATTATTACGACCTTTGTTAACAGTCAGTACTAAATAATAAATTTTAGTCCAATTTGTATTTGGTTTGCGAGACTTCATTTCGATTTTTTAGCTGGTTTCGTTTGTTTTTGAATTTCGCGCAAAGATACAGGTGGGCTTGCAGTGGAAGACAAGAGGGAAGTCAGCTAGTCATCACCACCAACTCTGGTTTTACACTTTTACCGACGAATAGTGGGATTGACCGTAACATTATAACGCCCCCACGGCTGAAAAGGCGAGCATGTTTGGTGCGACGGGGATGCGAACCCGCATCCTTCAGATTACGAGTCGCACGCCTTAATCCACCTGGCCATGTTGGGCCTACAAACGGTGAAGGGTATTATGGATGTGAATAAAAATATCTTATTTTCACACAAGGAAATAGTTTACAAACAGTTACTTAAGTTGTTCATGTAAAGATAAGAGTAAGATAATTTTAATAATTGTCACTGTGTTTTCTTTCTCACTTTTTGTTACTATCTTTTTTAAATAATTGAGATATGATTATTCTAATGTTCTGTATTTATAAAATTTTTGTACATGAGAAATCAGAAAGTAAATAAAAGTTTATAGTTATGTTGCATTATTTTCCCAAGATAGAAAATCTAAGAATAGACGTTTTAAAGAAATTTACATTTCTATAGTTTGAAATGTGAACAGTTTTAATAAATAAGATGTACGAAAAAAGTCAGCTTAGTTTTCAGCAGAATACGCCACTGTTTAAACCGACATCATCAGTATTTATCTTCACGGTCAATGTTAAAGTGGTGACACAATGTGCGTAGATAAAAGAATGTTTTTATATTTTACATTGAATTTAAGTTGTACATACTGTATAGTTTACTTGTACACGTTGTATCAACGTTAAGTTTTTCTTTCTTTCTGAACTTTAATGTAAGTATTATTTATAAAGCTAAAATTTGTTCGTTTCAGTTTTTTACATTTATACATCTACTCCCTTATAACATTATTACGAATAAACATTCAACATTCCAGTCTATGTTTTTCGCGTTAATGAGTCAGGAATGACTTTTTCGGCTTCAGTCTTTGGCCGCAATTGCTTTACCTGCGTGCCAAACTTTTTGCGAGTTGTACACGGTATACAACACCCTTGAATTCAATTGTCAGAGGCGTCTGTACCCTATATGGCGAATTAGCCATCAATGGTTTAATATCTGTCATTCCAGATTTGTAATCAAGTTCAAACTACTTTAAAGGTACTAAATATCGTGTTTCTATACTTTTGGTGGTGAGGTCGCAGATATTTCATTATTTAGCCTTTCACTTAACAACAAACAAACAAGCTCTTTAATAACAAACGTGACCATTAGACGAAGATTTGGTTTTGGTTTTAAAAAAGTTTCTAAAACACATTTTCACTTTTAAACACTCGAAATTCAATACAGTTTTCCTTATTGAAACATTTTGGGTAAATGTAATTCACAATATATTTTTAACTTAAAAAAAATCAACAGTAGGTTCTTTTCCTCGGAGCCAAGTATCCAAGAAACCACAACAAAAATGTGAGATAACAATATCATACTGTGGTCTTTACTCTGACACAACTTAGAATTGAACACTCTTATTGCTTTATTAAAGTTTTATTTTCTAGATAAAAGTATTAGACAGTGAAACAAATACCAAAAAGAAGGAAACCACAACAGATTCAGATTATTATATTATAAGTAATATGTAAATGTTGGTCCGCATCAGTTGTTAAGTAATCCGTCTAAGCTGCAATTATAAACATCAAAACAATTAAATTCTAAAGTGAATTCAATCAGAACAAAAACAAATCCATTTCATGAAATATATCAGTCAAAATAATTAATACTAAATATGGGAGAAAATAACATAATATTGACCAATTTTAAAAAATAACAATATAATGTTTTTAATATTTCGACAATATAAACGTTGTGGAATTAAACAAAATGTAATTTTATTTCAGATATTTGTGTTTCATTATTTTAGTTGGTTTAGTTTTGGTACATGTGTTTAAAATTTCTCCAGTGATATTTTTCATTCCTTAATGCAAAGTGTTGCTATATATATGCTACATATATGAAGTAAATTTTATATACGATATGTATATATCACATAACTCATTCTTTAGTAGTTTACTGGACCTTCAATCATTTGATTCATTTCACACATAAGTTAGTGGAATTATGAATGCATAAAAATGGAGTCCTGCAGAACATATTTCAAGAGTTTTTAATATTATAGTTCTATACTGTTGTATCTACATTTAACGAAAGTGTATAGGGATAAATACAACATATGCTTCTTTGGTGTACATCAAACATATAAAATTAATTGTTTCAGAATTACTATCCTAAAGTGTAGTGTACCTGAAGCCTTATAACAAGAATACCTACGTCATTTAGTCATAGTATTTTAACTGTAGAGTACCTTATCAGACGATGTAAGGTTTGTTTGTTTTTTTTAATTTCGCGCAAAGATACTCGAGGGATATTTGCACTAGCCGTCCCTAATTTAGCAGCGTAAGAATAGAGGGAAGGCAGCTAGTGGACACCACCCACCCTCAACTCTTGGGCTACTTTTTTACCAACAAATAGTGGAATTGATCGTCACATTATAACGCCCTTACAGCTGATAGGGCGAGCATGTTTGGTGCGACCGAGATTCGAACCCGCGACCCTCGGATTAGGAGCCTTAATACATTTGGCCATGCCGGACCATAACCATGTAAGGAAATATAAGTTTTAATAAGTGTTTTGTTATCTTCGTTTTTGAAATAGCATGTTTAAACTAAAATATAAAGTAGAAATCTTAAAATATATCGCCACATAATTTCATAACATTAAAATCTTGAAAACAAAAGTATAATTTTATTATACTACGAAAATAACATAAATATGAAATATGAAACATTAAATAGATTAATTAATGAAAATGTTCATAATATTCTTTTGAACGCATGATATACTTTACTTAAATTGAAGTTCATGATATGTGGATAGTTACAATAAGCTCCAACCGCTCGATATGCAACGCGTTAGGTCATTTGAAAGTATAACCCTTTTTGATGTTATTATAGATAATAATGTTTATGTACTTTTTAGAACAAAAGATGTCGTAGTTCAGTGGTAGTTGTTTAGTTTGTTTCTAAAATATTAGTACATATTAACCGTATTAACTTACGTCTTCAGATACAATTCTTAATTATTGCAATGAGTAAAGATTCTGAATCCTCCCCAGCTTCTTCAACTTTGTCAGCGATACAGTTTTTGAATTGCTGCAAAAATAGATAAATAAGATTTAATGTTATGAAATGTTTTATAAGAGGAAAAAGCTTTCAAAATTGTAAATTGTATTTGTCTAAAGCCTTAAAGTAAATTTTATATACGGTAGGTATAAATCACATAACTTATTCTTCAGTAGTTTACTGCAACTTCAAGCATTTGGTTCATTTCACACATAAGTTAATGGAATTATGAATGCATAAAATAGAGTCCTGCAGAAGATATTTCAAGATTTTTTTTAATATTATAGTTCTATATTGTTGTATCTACATTTAACAAAATTAATAGTTATATTGTAATATCACAGTTCTACACTTTTGTGGCTATGCTTGATCGAATTAATAGTAATATTGTAATATCAAACTTTCCTGCCATTATATCTATCTTTAACTGAATTAATAGTTCCCTTCTAATACCATGTTTTTCCGATGTTGCAAATATCATTAATGAAATTAATAGTTAAGTATGATTAGATAAATAATTAAGCTTAAATAGAACTTTCGAAAACTGACTTCACAAAATCTGAAAAACAATAGTGACTGTAAAATTTTAAGGTATGAGTGGTTCCATTTTACACGTATTACAGAGAATTATTAATAAAAAAAAATTTAAAGGACTTTTGGATTTACAAAATATAATAATTGTTATAAAATACAACTCCACAACAATTACAACTGAGTTACATGGGATAGGGTATCGAGTTTATATTCTAAAAACAGGGTAGTTTAAAACGGACAAGACTTAAACCCGTATTTAGGGTTGAAACTATGCCTCGCTTTTCGAGTGACACAAGTCTCAAATTTTATTTTGTAGGCGATGTAGGTACCACTATAACGAAATTATTTTCTTTCCGTACTCTAAAGAAACTAGTAATTTTATATAACAATGAGATTATAACACACTTGACAAATAAAAGAAATGAGCTCTTTGTACTCTACAGATATGTTTCCAACTTAACTTCTTCGTACAACATATTAAAATAAATTTTGATTACGCAAGTAGACATTAAACCATAATTTCATAATATTTAATCATCACCTGCATATTCGCTTCTTGTCCTTCATCACAGATTTCATTCCAAAATTCGTCCAATTTGTCTTCAGAAACTACATTTTTTTTACAAGTCTTAACTGCATCTGGAAGCTTGAGATGAAAAACACTTTTTGTTACATCAACGTTAATATCACATTCAACATTTTTGTGACATTTAACAGTAAACGTAAATTCATATCTTAAGAACGATATAATTGTTCTAAATGTTATTTTAGCAATTTTAAATTAAACTTTTCTTCTGGTTCTTTAAAACCAAATTTTAAACTTATGAATAATTTTCACGATGTTGAAGTACAGAAATATCGTTAAATACTTTCCTAACATATTTGAATACTGTCATTATAACTTTTCAATATTAACATTTATTTTTATTGCGTTAAACTAACCTTACATATGATTGTTTTTTTGAATTTCACACAAAACTACTCGAGGGCTATCTGTGCTAGCCGTCCCTAATTTATCAGCGTAAGAATAGAGGGAAGGCAGCTAGTCGTCACCACCCACCCTCAACTCTTGGGCTACTTTTTTACCAACAAATAGTGGAATTGACCGTCACATTATATCGCCTTTACGGCTGAATAGGCGAGTATGATTGGCGCGAAGGGTATGCGAACCCGCGAACCTCAGATTACGAGCCGCACGCCTTAACACGCTCGGCCATGCCGGGCCTCCCTAAATATATATGAAATTTTAAGTACCTTTCGTATATCAAGAAATCTTCATACTGAAGAGAATATCTGCCAATCATAAAATAAAACATTGTTTCCAAAAATCATAATGAATTAAAGAAAAATGATTTGTTATAACATTCCAAATACTTACCTCAGGTGCCTTTTTACCAACTACTTTTCTCTCGCACTTTCTTATCTCTTTCATTTTTTCATGCTTTTCTTTATTCGTCTCTGCATAAAAATACGTGATTGATTTTCTTTAGAAGAATATTTTCGTCGTGTTACGTAAAAAAATAGAATTACGTTACGTATTTAATAGAAGGAAGAAGTTATACTATTTTCTCCCAATAATAGATCTTAATATTTAGACGTAAATAGAAGTGTAGAACTTTAATGAAATTATTCCAAAAGTCCATGTATAATACAGTTAAAATATTCTGTGGAAGTATTTTTAATCTCACACTCGAATCCTTGGAGTCATTGGAAATTGTCACGTCTGAAGGAAACATTTTTTTATATTTTCATATGTATCGTAATGTTCTTGTGCACATAAAAAAGTTTACTTCAATAATATTCTATTTCAGTTTCTGTTGCTTTGTTTTTCTTATGGAAAAATACAAAAAGATACTATTTATTCAAGTAATACGATTAATTAATATCTTATATAGTAATAAATATTAAAAATGAACTTACTACACATCAGTTGCAAACCAACATCTATAGTGTTGCCTTTGGCCATCGATAGGCTTACGAGGACAACAAGAGTTACAAGCAGAACTTTCATGTTGACAATATTGCTGTTTTCATGAAAATGTCAGTTTAGAAAACCCTTTTTATATCATTTATTAAACATTTTTCTGCCAATAGTTTAAATTAATTTCTAGTTAACATGAATTTGATAGCATAGCTAGTACCATCTTCACCAACCATTGCAATTCTCTTTCATAGATTGGACGAACCGTGTTTGCTACAAACCAATAACTGAGTGATCTTTCTAAATTATAAGACTTCCATTCATGTAATAATATCACGTGACTCACATCTGTTTTTTTACACTTTCATTTCTTGTAGAAGCTTCACTCTGTTAGAGCACGTTATACATATTACAGCTTTAATATATTTCCGTGAAAAGACTTATATCTAATATACAGCAATATTAAATGATATAAATATACAGTTTTGTTCTGTTGAGAACCGTATGAATTTTCTTATGTGTCCTGGAAACACTCTTTGTGTTTAATATAGTTTAAGTTTTGGAGTAACCGTTTATCTGTTTAACGTTATAAATCCTTCTCTTTCTTGTTATTCCTAAAGCAGATATTTTAACATTAAATGCAATTAATGAAACATGTATATTTAATACATCTTATCTTTTGAAAGGTAAGAAAAACAAAGTCTGAGTTTCTATAATAGTGAATATAAATTTAAATTAGCATTATTGTGCTTATAGTAAAAATAATATTGTTTTGTTGTTTTGAATTAAGCACAAAACTACTCAATGGGCTATCTGTGCTCTGCCCACCACGGATATCGAAACCCGGTTTTTAGCGTTGTAAGTCCGCAGACATACCGTTGAGCCACTGGTGGGCTATAATAAAAATGGAAAACGAATTTTCTGAGCTCAGCTACAGAATTAATCTACTTTTAGAAACTTGCTTTCTGTATTCAAGATCGTTAACCATTAGCTCAGCACAAGTTAAAGATAAACACAGACGTCGGAACTGGGGAGTACGATCTGCCCCAACAATTCAGCTGCTGAGTTTGAATAGCTTTGCTCCTTTCCCAACCTCCCAAAATTTTACTGATAACAATTTTGTTTAGTTTTAACATTAATCGGTTAATTTTATGAGTTGAAAGTATAAGATAGTGGTTTTTGTTTTAAATTCCAAACATTACGCTGTTAATAATTTTTAGCATTTGTATGATGTGTATTCCGAATATTATCTGAAATATTCCTGTTAAGTGTATGACTTACTATTTTCTACACAATAAACAATTCAGTTTAAATTTTGTTTGTACAATACAATACTTGCTGTTGTTTGAAATTATTGATTAATATTTTTAAGCGTTTTCTTCACTGTCAGAAAATGTTTCACATTTCGTGACTGTCCTCTAGTGTACGTTAACATTCCGGCATGCTTGACAAGTATAAGTAACAAAATTAATTAGAACAGTTTCAAAATGTGAGAAGATTGTGTGTTGTTTGGTGAAGAAAGGATATTTCTTAAATTAGCAATATTTCTATATCAATATTATATTTAAGACGTAGCAACAGTAAGAGTTTTAAAGTTGCATATATTGTCCTGTTTGATGTATATATTGATGTATCACACATTGTAAAAGAACTTTCACTTTTCTATCCATTTATCCAACATTCCCGTAAGTTCATATATTGAAAGTTCAAGATGACCTATAGTTTCCCCTGAATGGAAGACATAACATGTGTAAGTTCTACCACAAGCCAAGGGTATAATTCCATAAACTTGCCAGTGATTCATTTGGGTCACTTTACAATTAAATAAATGAGTCATTAACACTGGCGGTCCATGTTATGGAAACAATTATTTAGTCTAAGGGCAAGTTCAAAGATAATTTCTCTTGAAATTTATGAATGCTGGGTGTGATATAAGCATGACTGTGAAATCCCATTACACGGTTAAAGAGTTGGTGGTAAGTGCTGTTGTGTTTTATGAAAGTTTTAAATATTTATTCAACACGATAACTAATTGTCAAGAGTTTCCATCAGGAATTATCTAATACATAAATTTGGTTAGTTTTATATGTTACAAGACTTTATCCTTGGAACAAAGTTAAAAAGGTTTCAACATGTATCTCACTTATATGTTAAACATGTATATTTTATTACAGAGAAATATAACACTGGTAAGAAACGTTAAACAATAATACTGTTTTATCAATCAAAACAGACATGTAAGTACCACATGTAGCAACAGCGATAAATTATTCTTAAAGAACATCTGTACGATAAATATATATATCAAGAATAAAACCTTCGTACTATGAATTGTCTTTCGTGCGATAGTATATTCTTACCAAGAATAACACGCACATTTGTTTTTCTTGTCAATTGAAGACAAGAGTTTACAAAGGTGTTTGAAAAGTTTAAAAATAAATCAGAAACTTCAGACACGTAAGTAGACTCTTCTAATAACAAGCAGATATCAACGTCATACGACCCGATTCAGGGCTGGACATTAGTGTTGCCCTGGCTGGTATCTGAAGATCCAATGTCTTAGATTTGGATGTGGGGAAAAACGGGAAGGCCCCACGAAAACCCACTTTCACAGGACAGGCGCCGAAAGTTTTACCTGTCCTGTGCCCAGATCTGAAAAAGAAAAACAAATAAACATGAATTAACCTTACCTGTGATTGTGTATTTTGTCGAGTAATTTGTGATTGTTTGAATATGTTAAATGAGTTAACTTACTCGTTTTTTTATATCTTTTATGTCTTCTCTAAGTCCCATTATTTTGTGAATTGTTCTCTCCGAGATGTCTTATATCAGAGGCGCAGGAATCGCGAAAAAGTAAATTGGTTTGAACATCTTTGAAACATGGTTTCTCCATGTTGCTAATAATGTTTCTACGGGTCGCATGGAGATGAAGACATCAGGTGAAAAATGATTACAGAATAGATCCCCTGAGGTGGTCTATACAGATATTTACTGGTCCAGATACCCCACGCTAAAGAATTCCCAATATTAACAAAGACTAATATCAAATTATTTCTTTATATTTGGGCTTACCTATCAAGAAGTGGTGTATTCATTACCTCGCCACGAGTATAATGTTCCCTGGATAAGACAGGAACTTTTGTAGCTAAGGAGAGGTATTGGAGAAGTCAAAAGTTTGCATGAAAGTCTATCCTGGTAGAGCTGTTTTCATAGCAATACATTTTGCAAGTGTCCGAAAGGAAACTGAATTGGTTTTTTTTCTGTTGACTCCACGGCTTTTAGGACAGTTGTGATATTTATTGGTGATATTGGAGTTAATGGTGAAGTCAATATGTGAATAAACTGACCAGTCCCTTATTTCTCTCACGTAGTTAAAACAGTGTGCTGTTAACATTGCGTATAAAATATTCCCCCCAGCTTTCTTTATGATGCTTCTAAATTCTAGGAAAATTTGGATGAATTAGGTTCTTGGTGCTCCATGTGACAAGTTATTCTTGATTCTTTGAAAACCTAAACTATTGTGTTTTGAACATAAGAGTAATAAATAAATGAAAAATGTTTTCGAAGAAATTATGTCTTTGTGATTCATATTTTATTAAAGTCTGACTGAGAAAGTCCATTTTACTTCTCTGTTTCCAATAATGCACCTAATCATGAATTTCTTACTTACTGCAGGTGAAAAATTTAGGGTTTAATACATCCACCATATTCAATATTTACATTAAATATATTAGACCTTTATGGAATATTGGTGCATGTTAATCATTACTATATGTCATCTGATTAATTCACTCTCTTTAAATGATAACAAAACAAAGCCATTTGTATAACTGTTCACTTTCCCACAGAACTATCAGATATCTGAACAACCTATCCATACCCTATACAATTTTCTATTTTACTTTCACCCACCTACACACAACTATCACCCATCTACTTATCTACCAGAAATCCACACATCTGTCACCTGAAACCACAGTTATCGGATATCTGAACATCTTTACAGTACTATACACATCTACCAACTATCTACATTACTATCAGCAGTCTACACAACTATGTATATATATATATCAACCTATCAGCCTGTCTCGACTATCTACACACTTATCAAAGCTACCTAAACTTATTTGCTCTCTGCTTTCTACCCACCTATCAATTTTTTATAAGATCTATCAAGTATATATACAGAAGGTATTCTACATATCTGTCAGCTTTCTACCAGAGTCCTATATTTTGAACTGTCCTATCATACAGTTACCATCTTCTTTATTTTTGTCACTCACTTCGACCCCTCTCATTCCTGCTCATTCAGTCTTCCATCTTTTACTTCCCCCCCCTCAGTGGCACAGCCGCATGTCTACATACATACAACGCTAGAAACAGGGTTTCGATACCTATGGTGGGCAGAGCATAGATAGCTTATTGTGTACAACTCCACAGATCATATCTGATGTTATCTTTAAAAAATAACAAAGGGCAGATAGAGCGAAATTAACGACATCGTTGAGCAAGTTATATTCCATTTCACATACCATAAGTAATTCACAGAAAATATTATATTAAAATAAGGAATCAAAATTACTTTGTACGCTTATATATCGCTATAGTCAAGGTTCTGTATGCATTTTATACAGGAACGTATGGAGAAGTTTTTATCCATAAGTTCAATGACACAATTTGTGAACGTCGCCATTTGGTTAGGATACATTTACCTCTTTTGTACAGTGTATCTTAACGTACAAGAAAAAAACACCAAACATCGTCAAAACATATTTCTGATACATCTATTCTATAGAGAATTTATAACGTAGAGTGTAGAGTGATTTGCTTTTTTGCAAAATCTAAATCATTTTAGCATAACGTAATCAGTGCATTTCATTAATATATATTCAATATAACTCGCTTCAACCTTTGTAAAGCTGTTGTATGTTCTTCTTGTAAGGTTTCAACAATTTCGGTGTACAATTTCTTTCCAACAGTCCCCCGCTAGTACAGCGTTAAGTCTACGGATTTACAATCTGCGTTAGCCGTCCCTAATTTAGCAGTGAAAGACAAGAGAGAAGGCAGCTGGTCATCATCACCCACTGCCAACTGTTGGGCTACTCTTTCACCAACGAATAGTGAGATTGACTGTACATTTTAACGCCCTCAAAGCTGAAAGAGCGATCATGTTTGGTGTGACATGGATCCGAACCCGTGACTCTCAGGTTACGTGTCGAGTGAGTTAACCACCTGGCCATGCGTATCTTGAGAGACAATGATATATTACAGAAAACTTTCGTTTTTTAATTTCTATTTTGGTCTTCTGATGATTGACAAAAACATTTATTATTTCAGGTATTTCATTAAAAAAAGTATTAAGAATTTTAATTTCATATGTATTTAGCTATGTTTTATTTACTTGTTATTTTTAGTTGATACAACTATATTTATTTTATTTATATTATCACGCTGTTCATGGATTGGAAGTAATATAAAATGTATTTATATCTTTGTTAGCATATTTTTAATAGGATGTATTTATTGTAAACACATTTTTATTTTCCTGACGAGTTGTTTGTATTGTATTTAACTAGGTTGGTTGAAGAGTAATGTAAGATCTGAAAGCGCTTCCAACCAAGTAAAAATATTAAAAACACAGTATTTCGAAATTAATGCTCCTTTTAATACTTTTGGCACATATCTATATATCTAAAAGGAGTTTTATTTTCAATGAACTACATTCAACTAGTGATCAATACCCTAGACAAGAGAATTTTATAATGTTCTAGATTAATTACATAGCTTAACTAGAAAAATATTATCTCTTTTTCAAAACTACAAACACTATAATGCAATATTAAAATATCACCATTATTAAATTATTACTTATAGTTTGCTTTTCTTATATTATATATCTAAATATAACATGTATCCAATAATGCGTTCATCACAGGAGAGGGGGCTCGTACCGAGAACCAGTGGCTGTAGGTTTCTTGATGGATCTGTAATAAACGTAGAATGTGTATAAGACACATTGGGAAATCCATAAGGTTCTCAACAGAATAAAGGTTTTGAATTATATGATAAAACTATGGACAAGATAAATCACAGTCTTAGCTATGATTATATAAACATAAAACATGTTTGATTTATAATTATAATAAATTATATTATAAATTTTTAACATTTTAATTTGTTTACAGTTTATTCTTTAACCTAACCAAATGCATTCTGACATTAAGTTTACAGTTGAAAGGTGACAACTTTGAACCTGTTTTCTACCTGTTACTGTTGAAAGAAAATATAACAATAATCCAGTTGAATGTACACAAATTATCATAGCGATGTCACACCACTGATGTTTCTGAAAAAATTAAAAAATGGTTAAATTAGGTAAAGAATCACAAATAAATTTAAAAATCCACTTTACCACTCATTCTTAAACATTTTTAACAAACATACATATAGATTTGTGGTTCAAATTCACATCAAGTGATGAAAACTTTGATATTAATAACATTATCAAGTGATGAAAACTATGATATTAATAACATTATGAAGTTATGAAAACTATGATATTAATAGCATTAACGAGTGATGAAAACTATGATATTAATAATATTATCAAGTGATGAAGTCATACTCGTGAATTAGTCATGAGAGTTTGTACAACCGTTTGTAACTTGAAGCAAGTACAACTTATTCCTTGCAACTTACACAAATGTTTTTAAACTGTTTGCCATTTGTATATGTTCTTCGAATTGACGTTTTGTTTGTGTCAGAACAAAGCTATAGTGAGCTATATCCTATAACCACCGCGAGGGTTCAAACCCCAAATGTTAGCTTAGTAAGTCCGTGGATTTACCGCTGTTGCACGAGATGACTGCACTGGCACGTGTCATCATGAATTGGCGATGGTTTCGTTAAGATTTTTGGAACAATTAATTATAAATGACGGTGTTGTCAAAGAGTTTAAATTTTATCGTATAAAAATATATTTAGTTATGAAATGTATAGTGCAAGTGTTGAAAATAGTCCATTACTACCAAAGAAAGCGGACTTTTTAGTCACATTATAAAGAAAGATAAAGTCTTTACTGATCATCCTAAGATAACTATGGTGAGACCTTGACATCATCTGTAACCAAGCTGTTATTACAGTTTTCTTGGTTTTCCGTTTTATTACTAATGTTTATAACAAACTTATTTTAGATAGTAATGCCATTCTACGGTCTAGGAACATAAATTTGCTGTTTGGATAGTAATGGATAAATTTGCTATTTTCGTGGTGCATAAAGGTTACCTTTACGTCTTCTCTTGGACTAATGAATTTCTTTTGAGGTTCTCCACAGAACAAAAGCTCTGACAAAACAATAGATGAAATATATAAGCTGTATATATATATATGTATATATGTTACAACATTAAAAACTTCAGTTATTTATTTTAGGGAATAAACACTCTCAAATAACAGCCAATACATTTATTTTATAGATAGGAGCTATTGCTGTAGAGTTTGTTCAGGAATATATGTTGAGAGTTAGATATTGGTTTCTTCATAGTAAATGATGTGCTTTGTGTCAGAAACGGACATACAACAAGTGTTCATTCCATACAGGATCAGCAAACGTGACCAACATATACCAAGAAAACAAATTGATGTCCTTGTGAAACATTACTATGTTCCTCAAAATAAAATCACTTTACAATGCTTATATATATTTTTTGTGTGTGAATTTAGTATTGGCAGACATATACATGGTAGTCCCTACTGTTTCTATTGTCAAATTACTTGATGGTGTAGTATTCCAACTTCACATGAAAAAACCAATACGAGGATGATGCTTAATTTCTTGGATGATACTTCGTCAGGTGCAACACAAATGTACATTTATTTACTGTTAACTGATATATGTGTGTAAGCTATTTAATGATATCAATTGTTATCTTAGGATTCTGCAACTAATGAAAACTTAAGAACTATGAGACTTCTATCCTTGAGAACATGCAAAAACTGGAACATTTCTAAATATATTTTCGGGCGTCACAAAATGTTGTAAATTAACCCTAAAAAGTGAATAAATGATTATTGTGTTTGGCCACCATGTTTATTCCGTTTTAACGTGACTCTATTATAGATGCGGTATGTTTTCAAGCGTTTTTTACAATATGTTGTTTACCGATTAAAACACACAAGTCACTTGTTTTTATTTTGAAGGACCACACAGTATATTTACTTTTATCAATAGATTCATACAGATTTGATACAAATGTAACCTTTCACATTCTTTGCTTAAGACTTCTGTGTAACCTGTATTCCACTTACTAATTCTTCATATAGAATTTCTATTCTACAAAAGATCCTAAATCAGAATTGTAACGCAAAATTCGCAAAAAAATATTTATCCGATCATTTACGACATAAAAACCAGAAATAGTTTAATAATATTTTTTGTAAATTGCAATGATTATAAAAAAGTTACGTTGCTACAACAGTTCTGAAAGAATATCATAGAAACTTATAAGTTGGTTTTGCGAGCATGATTGCATCACTCGACAACAGTTACAAATATATTGTCTGAAATCTACAAACTACGTCGAAACTGAGACGTCTCAGACGTAGGAATCGACCCTTGGGAATAACATATTTAGTGTGTGTTTGTGTTTTCTTATAGCAAAGCCACATCGTGCTATCTACTGAGTCCATCGAGGGTAATCGAACCCCTGATTTTAGCGTTATAAATCCGTAGACTTACCGCTGTACTAACGGGGGACAACATGTTTGTACTCAGAGGGATGAAAATAATTAAAATGTGAACAGGAACATCTGTAAATGGGTTTGTAATGTACGCTGGTAATAAAGTAGATGTAAAGTGTCAACAGCTATGTCTAAAAAGTTAAATTTGTGACTAGAAATTTGGGAAATAAATTTAACACGTAATTTCGGGTTTATTTTGAACCATTTGCGATATTCACGTACCTAAAACCTCGGGATATCAACTGACCTGTCATTAGAAGATACTTCTGTTTACATTCTTGCGCTTCTTACTTTTTACTTATAAAAAAGTCAGCTAAGTCAAAACCAACGACTTCCTTGACCTCACAGATATAACCACATGTAGAGTAGGCCGCAACTCATCAATACATACAACAAACAATCATTTTCTCATATTTCACTTGCTCTAAATTGTTTGCTTCTCAACTGACCACTAAGTCACGCTGTATAATTCATCTTACTGTATGTGATTACTGAAAATAATATATAACCAACAGAAAATTTTAACTATTAAAGTCGGTGTCAACGAATGTTAAAATTCAAAATAAAACGTTCTGGATTCAAAGCGATGTTGGTTAACGAAAAAGAAAAAAAGACAGTTAAAACAGACATTGCGCAATCCCACGACTTTTTGTTGGAATTGTACTTAATTTGAACAGTACTTAAAGCACACAACATCTGCGTGTCACATCTGGCAGGAAAACTCAACAAACTATGCCATGGTAACATATTTGGGCTATTGTTGTGTTAAAGAAACAAATGGTACATTCACTCATGAAATGTGTTCGGGTTAAAGTACTGATGAAAGACTTGATAACTGAAATTAAATGAGGATTAAATACTTCTACCTCAGGTTCAAACATTAACCAAATTCCTAACATAAGTTCTAGAATAGGATACAAAACTGAGTTTTGATCAACTTGAAACAATGTATACAGCCATAAAAAGTAAAAGGCTGAAAGAAATGTAAAGTATTATCGATCATATCGTTATTATCAACAAGATCACATGTTAATTATAAACGATGTCACTAACACCACATTTAGGAAACAATCATATTAGATACAAACATGTATTATATTTATTACATTTCAATAATGTCTCCTCTCACAAACTGTTATCGATGTTCTTTGTGGTTTAGCGGTGAGTCTAAGGAATTTTAACGATAAAAATCGAAGTTCTACTCTTGTTGTGAGCAGATCACCTCATTCAGCACTGTACAACTTTTCATCGATTTTCTTATGGACTTGAGTGAAGGCTCCAGGATATTTTCGTTGGGGTAATAACGAAAACTGTGGAGGGGTTTCCTACAATGCCATCAATATGAAGTATAGATGGTAAATTATAATAATGTAAATACCAAGATACATTTCAGAAATGTGTGCTATTTTGAACTGCGTTTTCAATGTAGTATTCATTGGAAACCTAGACTATGATTAATAATTCATTATTACACATTAGAAATAATCTGTTTATGAAAATATGCATATATGTAAAGAGGAAGCTCACCTACATTCCACTCAAGGTAATACATAATAATAAATAAAATCGAGATTTGCTTAGATTGAACATTTAATATACCATTAAGAGTAAAGCTACATCAATCAGAAATATAACATGAAGACATAGTTTACATAGCAGAAACGAATTATTCCACGTGAAGTTAATACACTCTGAGGAAAAGTAAGATCACTATCC
>NC_134833.1:64197696-64364880 GCF_004210375.1 Tachypleus tridentatus | reverse complement strand
AAAGATCAATAACAGAAAATCAGTTGAGTTTTAATTCTACAAACCTTTCTCCAGTATTTGATAAATTCTCATCAAAATATACGAGATCACTTATTTAAGTTATGTTCACAAAGTTGCCATTATAACTAAAATAAAGTAATTTTGCTACAGTACAGAATTTCGTCGACATACCTAACTTCAACTAAGCCTAAGAGGCGTAAGGTAGAGGGCGTACCGTTAAGGTTATAAACAATTCAATTATTAGGTTGAGGAATAATTCGTGAGCGTTTTTAAATAATTTCATTCAAGCATTACATGCAAGACTATACAATACTTCAATGCATGAACACATTACACCCAAAACATTTATTATGATACTTTATTTCATGTAATACCTAGGTATATAGTATGCATTGTTTAAAACGAAATTGCAAGAAATTAAATGCGAAAAGCAGATGGTGTCGAAAATGGTCGATTTTGTCCACTTGACATTCCATTTAATGAGCTGAAAATGAAAGCAAAAATTAAAGACATATGAAAATCAAACACACCATCTATTAGAGCAAAATTTATCTACCAAATGACATGAAATATTTTGCGAAAGCGTTTCATTTATGAATATATTTTTTTAACTTGAAAAAACGCTCACGAATTATTCCTCAACCCAATATTATATAAAGGGATGATAAAAGACTAATGTTTTCTTGTGCATGTGCTTTGATGATATTATGACCGTCTTGTAGAAGTAATAGATACACTATATACTTCACAAAACTACTTGTATGTTGTTCATTTTTCTTAGGAAAAGTTTATTTTATTTTTTAAGTAAAATTAGTTTGCAAGTTGAAAAAACTTCATGTACAAACTTTTAGCCATTACCTCAAAATCTGCAACTAAAAAAAACAAACAACTTTCAACTCACCCTTTGAGGTTGGCCCGGCACGGCCAGGTGGGTTAAGGCGTGCGACTCGTAATCTGAGGGTCGTGGGTTCGCATCCCCGTCGAGCCAAACATGCTCGCCCTTTCAGCCGTGGGGGTGTTATAATGTGACGCTCAATCCTACTATTCGTTGGTAAAGAGTAGCCCAAGAGTTGGCGGTGGGTGGTGATGACTAGCTGCCTTCCCTCCAGTCTTACACTGCTAAATTAGGGACAGCTAGCTCAGATAGCCCTCGAGTAGCTTTGCGCGAAATTAAAACAAAACAAAACAAACCTTTCAGGTTTTGTGGTAAATATTAAATATACAGTTTGGTGTTAAAAAAAAACAAAGACACAGTTTGCCATGTTTGATATCTATTCGATGGTTTTCATGATAACAGTTATTTCTAGTTTTAGAAAATTGGCCCAACGCTACACGAAGACTATTTGTGCATATTTTTCCCTAAGTCTAAACTGATAGAACTAGATGTTTGTTGGTTGTTTTGCATTTATTAGCGCAAAGCAACAAAGTTACCTGCGCCATAGAACTAGAGGAAAGGCAATAAATAATCATCACTAATTTTAGGCTACTCTTTCTTGTCTTAAAGATTGTTAGGATTTGACTGTCACTTTTATAGTGCACCCACATTCGTAAAGGGTGGAGAGAGTTTTAAGCGAAACATGAATCTGGACCCGTTTAAAACTCGGCCACGCCCGACGCGTTATTTACTGCACGTAAGTGTATGGTTATGCATTCTAGATTTAAAAAAAAAACGAGTCTAAACGCTTCTATGAGATAAACCTCCTTTCTTTATCCAGTTCACTCCTGGAAAGGTTATGTGTACCTTCTACTCGCGTTAGCGAGTTTATGTTGTGATATTATTTTCTTCCTTGATTTTCTTTAAACCATGTAATTTCATAATACGTCATGAATTTCACATATTGTGTATTCATTTTTTCATTAAAGCAATACAACAGAAACACTGGGATTTAAGGTATTTCACCCGTTACTAAGATAAGAAAAAATCAAGGATTTAAATGCTAAAATTCAGAGTTCGACCTCTGTAACAAACAAAGAAATTTCACCTTATTGTGTAGTTAGCATTTAAAAGCAAGACAGTTTAAATTACCGCACTAACGGTAATTAAATTAACGTATCTATACGCTATAGCTCTTTTGCCAAGTTTCTGCAAAGAATATGTTACATAAAAATTAATATTTTAAAGAGTTCGATAACTATAATAAAAATGAAAAAAAAATATTGTTTTATGGTGTTAACAACGCCTTTTCCAATCTAGGGAAGCATAATTATAATAAATTATATCTCTAGTAAGTCATTCGTATTAGCCTTTTTTGTATTTTTAACACAACATTCTTTATCTGGCCCATTGGAATTTTTCAAAAATTGGAAGTGTATTTAATAACAGTACGTCAATCACACTTTCTTTGTTATATGGCCTGGCATGGCCGTGCGCGTAAGGCGTGCGACTCGTAATCCGAGGGTCGCGGGTTCGCGCCCGCGTCGCGCTAAACATGCTCGCCCTCCCAGCCGTGGGGGTGTATAATGTGACGGTCAATCCCACTATTCGTTGGTAAAAGAGTAGCCCAAGAGTTGGCGGTGGGTGGTGATGACTAGCTGCCTTCCCTCTAGTCTTACACTGCTAAATTAGGGACGGCTAGCACAGATAGCCCTCGAGTAGCTTTGTGCGAAATTCCAAAAAAAAAAAAAAAAAATTCTTTGTTATATCTGTTACCGATGACGCGTTTCGCTCCCTGTTGGGAGGCAAGAAACACAATATTGGTTGGAAAAATATTTATACGAAACTAGCAAAAGAATGGAGTGTTAAAAATATGCTAAGCCTAACAGTAATATATCTTGTCAAGTATAATTAAATATTTAGCTACCTTTATATTAGTCGTCTTCGTATCTTTGTTGTGTAATGTTTTTAAGTAACTTAAAATTTCAGGTCTTTTACAACGTATCCTACATTTAAAATGTGACTTTGTTCAGCCTATCCCTTGACAGTGAGTGTGAAACTTCTCAGATTCTGATACTTCTAATAATGAAAAGAAAAAAAAATGAAAGAAACAAAGAAGTTGAAATATCTATGCTTCAGAACAGTATATTTACACTGCCGAATTGTTTAATGTTTTGAAAACTGGATGATAGTCTAATATATGAAGTAAATATTTTCACGGTGAATAATAAAGTACGGATTTTATGATTTAAAGTCCCATTTTTATAATTTTACAGATTAAGAATATCTATCATCGTTTTAACGAATTTAACATGAAGAACAAATGTTTATACAATTTTACACTCAGAACTATCCAAACCTAAACCCTTCCAAGAAATGAGACTACAACACGCTGGCAAAAACACACACACACACACGCGTAAAAAAAAATGGAGCCCTTTTAACCAGTAAATTGACAACACTTTCCGGCTGTCCTAGTTCCAGTGGTGCTTAGGTAAGGAAATAGCATAGTGAATGGTTTAGCAAGGCCCTTTTTATCGGCATTACCTCTACCTGCTGTAGGAAATAACCGGTCCGCTATGATTAAGGCCGTCTGACATTTTATTTCCGCCTGTGGAACGAAAATTCTTTTACTTTAGTGTCAGACTCGAGAAGGAAACAGGCTATATTTCATGTCAAAAACAGTGGAGCCTAAGAGGAAATATTTAGACATCAAACGTTTTAGACGATGAGAAATACTTTATCAAGTATCTGACGTGGAACGGTTATTTCCTCTCGCTTGACGTCAGAGCGGACTTCCTTGTGTAGTCGCCTCACGCAGACGATTGCTATCCATGGTAACCTGTATTAACCAGCCCCAGTTTATGTGTAGTTTTTAGTCAGTATCTCACCACTGGATATAATACACGTACCTGACACGTGCGGAAATTCCTACTAAACCATAAACGGTTGGGATGTTATTTGGTTATTATAAAGCGACTCTGCCAAATCGTGCTTATACAGGCTACGTTACTCAAGAACAGATATCTGGTCGTCTTTTTACGAAAAATATTCATCTAGACATTCGTATAATAAGGTAAGCCATTAACCTCTTGCAAATATTAAACCTAAAGCTGCAGTCGTATTTATATGGTAGTATTCAAAACTTACCGTTTTGCAGAAAGTCGCGAACATTGGTTCTTCATTGTTGTTTTGGTACCCTGCGACGGTTTACGTATAATCTTACAAGCCTTCTCAAACTTTTTATACGTTTTGTATTGTAACGTTTAGGCCTATTGAGGTACAAATGAAATACAATAGAAGTTGTGGATTCAAGCTCATCACACTCAAACCTTAGTGGAATAAGAGGCCTAGTACCAAAGATTTGTTATAGTTGTTTCTCTGTTTGGAAAATTATGTGCGTAGAGGTCAGTAGAGTGTGATGTGATAACTGATAAACTATATTCTCTAATGTTAGTCACAAGAGAAGGAATGACGAGAGCTTCCATTTCTTACTTTGTGTTAGCATTGATAAATGTAACTCAGTCCAGTGCACGAGACAAAGTAAACAAACAAACAAAAAAAAAAGGCAACTGAGTAAAGATTTTAGGAGAATGAATTCAGAATACCAAGGTTTATGGGACGTGTGTTGTTCTTCCCACAAGTTCTATCATAAATCTGGCAAAATATTCTATATGTTGTGGGGTTGATACCCAAAATACATACATAATTGTTTGAAAATTATACGCGATAAAAAGTACGTAACGCACACATGCTGGTTATTATGGCTGTCGTTGTAATTCTGTTGTTTGTTTTTGGAATTTCGCACAAAGCTACTCGAGGGCTATCTGTGCTAGCCGTCCCACCCACCGCCAACTCTTGGGATACTCTTTTACCAACGAATAGTGCGATTGATTGTCATATTATAACGCCCCCACGGCTGGGAGGGCGAGCATGTTTGTCGCGACGCGGGCGCGAACCCGCGACCCTCGGATTACGAGTCGCGCGCCTTACGCGCTTGGCCATGCCGGGCCATCACTGTAATTCCAGTAACCGTGAAGTCCATATTTAATCATCTTTAAGCACCTATATAATTTTATAAATTAAAAAAACACAAAAAAAAAATAAAAATCTTACAAGCATGGAACTTAAAATTGGTCATCTAGGGATGTTGATCTGAGGATGATGTCTAGTTTGACCGAATGCGAATATGTAATGATTTCATTAGTGTAAATTGGATAATAAATAAATACATGTATGCATACACTACGATTTCGTTGGTGTAAATTGGATAATAAATAAATACATGTACGCATAATATGCTACGATTTCATTGGCGTAAATTTGATAGTAAATAAGTACATGTACACATAATATACTATGATTTCATATACTAACACATAAGATATTCGAATACATGAAATACACAAACACATAAGATACGTATACATGAAATACACAAACACATAAGATATACGTATACATGAAATACACAAACACATAAGATATACGGATATATGAAGTACACATACGTACAAGATATACACATGTATGAAGTACACGTGCATACAAGATATACATATATATAAAGTGCACAAGCACATAAGATATACGTATATGTAAAGTACAAGTACACACAAGATATAGATATAAGTTTTTCTTTCTAATTTGATAATAATTTTGATGTGCCACTTGCTTTAAAGATATTTGTTTTATTTCTTTATATTTTTAAATCAAAAATTGAATTTAACCAACATTACAAACGATGGTCATTCACTTTTCTGGACTTTTGATTTTTATGCCTCCTTTATCTGTATTGCAGATTAAGTTTTCATTGGCCTCTCCTCACTCGATCCTTGTGAATTTCCACAATTTTTTATAGGTGGCGCTGCCAAGGAAATTCGTTTTCAAGATAGCATTTGTAAAAATGTTTTAAAAGTTTAATTTGCTGTGGAAATTGTGAATAATTTCAAAATATTAGCTCACAACACGTATACTGTGTACTGCAATTCTTACCTTTCACTAAACATAAAAATACATCATCCATGGATTTATATGGGTTCCCTATGTAATAATAATAATTTTTGAAGTAAAGGTAGAATTTACTCTTCATGCATCCATGTTGACAATTTGCCTTTAAACGTCGTCTATTTATATATCATTTTGTTGATTGACAATCATAATTTATTTTCGGAGACGTTGAACATATTTGTCAGTTTTGTGTTCCACCTCCTAGATTTTCGTTAGAAAAATACATTTAACCACACCATTGGGTAGCGATTAATGTGGTTATTTTCTTGATGCAAATCTATGCAATGAGCTATCTGTATTCTGTCCAACGCAGGAATCGAACTCCAGATTTAAGCATTGCTCGTATATTTTGTCTGTGATAAGACTTTACCCCTTCACATTAAATGGCGGCATACATCTATGTATACTTTTATCTGCGTATGTAGCGAAACTGATGATGTATTCAGCTTATTATTTTACATATTGTGTTTAACAGTACCCAATGTTACATCCGTTCAGTTAGTCCACTAAATGTTCAGCGGTTGATTTATATTTAGGCTTATCATGTTAAAACAAAATCGGGTTTTAAGACGCGGAGTTAATTACCAGAATACAGTTGTGGCTGGGTCGTCACTTATGTAAAATCAGGCCAACCTTATATTTGGAATTAAAGCGTTTTATCCAGGATTTAAGGAAGAAAGCGGCAGAAAAGAAGAAATTGAATATTAACTTATACGCAAGCACTACACGATAGTGAAACCTATTATCCTTTTATGCTGTAGAAAAACAAGAGCAAGAACAAAAATCATTGGACACGTATTCTCGAAACAGTTCAAAGTTTTTATCCAGTGAAATTAGCTTAATGTATCACGTGTTAAACATACCCAGAGAGGAAGAAAAACTTAAACAGGGCGGAGAGAAAGTTGTTGAGAGTGGAAATATAGAAAGGTACAATTATGTATAACATTTGAAAAGGGATAATCATAGGTCCTGTTGCACAATGACAGACAGAATCTGCTTTAAATAGAAAGAGGTAGATAAAAATATGTTTTTTTTATAAGATTGTGGATAAGTAGAGAAAAGAAGAAAGAAAACTCTCAACAGAGATTTAAAGCACAATACTGTAAAATGCTAGAACAATGAAGAAATAGTTAAGAAGCGAAATAATTATGTAATAGAAATATCGCAGATAAACAGCAGGTACGAGAGACAGAAAAAATTAAAAAACTAAGATTACTGAAGCAACTAAAGATGGTGTTATTGAAGGGAAACATTGTACAAGCAAGAAACATAAACAAATTAAATAATATAGAGTTAGTAGAAGTTAGAAACCAAGAAAATGAATTTAATTACATAAAAACTATATAATATAAAGAATGGAAACAGAACTACAAAGAAAAATGACAGAGGGATATTGAAGTAAGCGTATTCCCTGCGAAAGATACGCTTTGTTTGTTTGTTTTGAATTTCGCGCAAAAGTACACGAGGGATATCTGCAATTGCCGTCCCTAATTTATCATTGTAAGACTAGAGGGAAGGCAGTTAGGCATCACCACCAAGTTATGAGCTACTCTTTTACCAACGAATAGTGGGATTTACCGTCACATTATAAATCCCCCACGGCTGAAAGGGCGAGCATGTTTGGTGTGACGGGGATTCGAACCAGCGTCAAAGGAATTCATCTTTGCGAAAACATGATTCAATTAATCATTTGAATGTTTCATAAAGGTTGTTCCCCCCACTGAGGAAAGGAGGTGGGTCATCGGTAAGTTTGGAGCTCTCCTGTGGCGCAGTGGTATGTCTCCGGACTCCCACCGCTGAAAAACTGGGTTTCGATACTCATGGTGGGCATTGTGTAGCCTCGTACTTAATTCCAAACAAAAGCATCTCTATAACCTCCACGCCCCCCGCTAGTACAGCGATATGTCTCCGGAGTTACAACGCTAAAATCAGGGGTTCAATTCCCCTTGGTGGGCTCAGCAGATAGCCCGATGTGACTTTGCTCTAAGAAAAAACACACACAAATTTTGTCATCATTCATACCACATGGAAAAGCGCCGGTTCTCGTCCGATCCCAGAAGCTAAGCTACGTCGGGCCCGGTTCGTACTTGGGAGGGTGACCTCCAAGGAATACCGGGTGATGACGACACAAAATATAGGCCCGGCATGGTCAGGTGGGTTAAGGCGTTCGACTCGTAATCCGAGGGTTGCGGGTTCGAATCCCTGTCGCACCAAACATGCTCGCCCTTTCAGCCGTGGGGGCGTTATAATGTGATGGTCAATCCCACTATTCGTTGGTAAAAAAGTAGCCCAAGAGTTAGCGGTGGGTGGTGATGACTAGCTGCCTTCCCTCTAGTCTTACACTGCTAAGTCAGGGACGGCTAGCGCAGATAGCCCTCGAGTAGCTTTGCGCGAAATTAAAACAAACAAACAAACAAACAACGGTAAGTTTGTGGACTTACGACGCTAAATTCCAGTTTTCGATTCCCACAATGGATATAGAACAAATTGCCCATTGTGTAGATCTGCGTTAAAACACTAACAACGTATATTTCGTTTCCAAGCGAGGTATCCAGATTTCAGGTTTGGAGTTTTTCTGTGCCAGGTTTGGCTAGATCTACAGTGATGTGAAAAAATTTAGGACACCCTATGAAAGCCTGTGTATTCTTGTAATATATTTGGATATATAGATATTTAATTTCAATTTTAACAATACTGAGAGATTATAGGAATATAACTAAACAATTAAAACTGAAGAAAAGACTTTTCAACATCTTCTGTAAATGTAATTCTATAAAAATGCACATTCTAACTGAGGAAAAAGTTCGGACACCCCCACATTTATTCCCACTTAAAATGACTCAACTCACACACGGGTGCATCACACCAGGTGCACATGATTAGAAGATCGTTACTCAGCATTTTGAATGAAGCTTGCTCTATTTAAACCTCAGACATTTAGATTGGTGTGCTCCTGACTGTTGAAGTGAGAGTGAGCACTATGATGAGAGATCTGGGCTTTTACTCGACCATTCCAGGACTCTCCATTTCTTAGTTTTCAGCCAGTCCGTGGTGGATTTACTGGTATGTCTTGGGTCATTGTCGTGTTGCAGGGTCCAGTTCTGCTTCAGCTTTAATTTTCTTACAGATTGTCTCACATGATCCTCAATCACCCTCTGATACACATAAGAATTCATGGTGTATTCTATGATTGTGAGCTGTCCAGGTCCTGCTGCAGCAAAGCAGCCCCAAACCATGACAATTCCACCTCCATGCTTCACAGTTGCTATGAGGTTCTTTTCCTGGAATGCTATATTTGGTTTACGCCAAACATGTCCTCTGTTCTGGTGTCCAAATAATTCAATTTTGGACTCATTTGTCCAAAGAACATTATTCCAGGAGTCCTGGTCTTTGTCTACATTCTCTCTGGCAAACTTCAGTCTGGCCTTGATGTTTCTCTTAGAGAGCAAAGGATTCCTCCTTGCACACCTCCCATGCAAGTTAAACTTGTGCAGTCTCTTTCTGATTGTAGAGGCATGCAATTTCACATCAACAGTAGCCAGAGCCTGCTATAGGTCCCGTGATGACATGTTAGGGTGTTTGGAGACCTCTTGTATCACCTTGCGGTCTGCTCTCGGGGTGAAGTTGCTTGGACGACCAGACCTGGGCACGTTGGCAGTTATTTTGAAAGCCCTCCACTTGTTGACTATTTTCCGGACAGTGGAATGGCTGATTTCAAAATCTTTTGGGATCTTTTTAAATCCCTTACCAGACTCATAAGCTGCTACAATTTTCTTTCTGAAGGCCTCAGACAGCTCTTTTGCTCTCACCATAGTGCTCACTCTCACTTCAACAGTCAGGAGCACACCAAACTCAATATCTGAGGTTTAAACAGGGCAAGCCTCATTCAAAATGCTGAGTAACGATCTTCTAATCATGTGCACCTGGTGTGATACACCTGTGTGTGAATTGAGCCATTTTAAGTGGGAATAAATGTGGGGGTGTCCTAACTTTTTGCTCAGTTAGAATATGCAATTTTGTAGAATTACATTTACAGAAGATCTTGAAAAGTCTTTTCTTCAGTTTTAATTGTTTTGTTATATTCCTATAATCTCTCAATATTGTTAAAATTGAGATTAAATATCTATATATCAAAATATGATACAAGAATACAAGGCTTTCATAGGGTGTTCTAACTTTTTCACGTATTTTTGTTCCGTGTATGTCTCTCTGGTCCGATTCATTCCCATTGTTTTTTCATTTTTTATCTTTCAAGTTGTTAATGTGGGTATGAAGCTGAATTTCTGTTCAAATATATTTGGTCAGTTTCTCCACGTATGTATTAGGAATGTAAAATTTTCAAGAATCAAAAGTATGTTATTTGAACTACTCGATAGAATAAAATTCCTGTATCTTATTTTAGGGCTCACGACTCGCAATCTGAGGGTCGCAGGTTCGAATCCCCTTCACAGAAAACATGCTCGCCCTTTCAGTCATGGGGACGTTATAATATGACGGCCAATCCAATTATTCTTTAGTAAAAGAGTAACCAAAGAGTTGACGGTGGGTGATGATGGCCAGCTGCCTTCTCTGCTAAGTTAGGAACGGCTAGCTTTGTGCGAAATTCAAAACAAACTAAAATTTACCTTATTTGGTGTAATTTTAAAAGTGTCTACATTTTTCATATGTTTTCAAAGGAAGTGTTAATATTTTCACAAAATGTTTTCAACTTTTTTACAGCGGAAGATGAAGTTGGATATCGGATGTTTAGGAACTTGTATTTTTGTAGAATTTATATGATATAATTATCTATAATATGATATGTCAGATTTTTTACTTTTGAAAGAAGCGGCGTCAGTTAATATTTAAAAGTTTTCCAAGTCTATAGTTTCATACTTCTTAGAAATAATTATTTCGTCAGTAGCGATGAGTTAAGTTATAGCACTGAAAAGTAACGTAGATTCGTTCTTTTCCACAAACATTTCCTCTCTTCTAGGGATGTCGAGAGTCGACGTAACATTGGTGGAATTAGATGTGTCAATATTCCAGGAAAAAACATGCAATTTCTTTCACCATCTTAATCATAAACTTCAGTAACATGACGTATCAGTTATGTTCTAGGAACTGTTAACTTAAATGTTACGCCACATTTATGAACGTTTGATATTTAGAAAGGTTAACCGTTTTGCTTTAAAATAAAAGTAAGTAATACGTGGATTATAGATACGACTAGAATACCAGAAAAAAACTGCAAATAGGGTAGAATAATTCTAAGAATCTATGAGTGAAAGCAAAGGACAATATTTTAAAATCTGATAACCACACTACAACTGGTATATTTAGTACCTATGAGATCTTTTGCCAGCACCAGAGCCCGTGTCGGTTGAGATGCAAGAAACACAGTAGTAGTTTAGGCGATGCCGCAGAGATTGTGAAATAGTGGGTTGGCTTTAAATAATTCAACGATACATGATCCCGTGTGTTGTTATGTCATATTTCAAAATTAAGTTATGGTGATAACACGAATTTTAAGCTTTTCAATTTTCAGAAAAATTAATTTTCCAGAAATGAGTAGTTAGTAGGTGAACTGAAATCTAACAACATCAGGAGATAATATAATAGTCATGATACAACAGGGTGGAGGGAGCAGTTTTGATTAGTCAGGCAACTAAGAATATTGTGCAAAGCATATTAGTGCTAGGGAGTCTTGGGAAATATCCCTCAGAAAAATAGGTGTCCTGAGATTGAATTTTGTGTTAATTTTACTATAATTTATTGATAGTATTAACCATTTACAAGAACGTTTTGATGATTCACAAAAATAGGTACACACTAGAACTTATACTAACCATAGCTGTAATAAAATCACAAGTATGTTCACTTGCAGATTACACAGGTAATTGATTATGTATTGTTATACTGATACAAACATTACACTACAATTCTATATATTTACATACAGTTTTTTGAAGTTCAAGTTTAAAAAGTCCTACAGTGACCGTGACAAAATGTTGGTTCAACTGCTGCCCGGTCAGCCGGACCTGTTTTCATGCATGTTTAAAAACAAATATACAACGCTGAAATATAAACAAGTTAAAATAAATTTGTTTCTATATCGCTCTTGTGTTTTTACAGTGATTTTATTCATTGCATGAGCAGTTAATTTCTTCATAGATTGCCCTTTTTTAAATATTATTATATTAAATCTAATACTGTTACGTGTTTTCTCTTTGGCGGATTATTTTGAATAATTTAGTAAAAATAATGGTAAGTCCGGTCCAAGTAACGGTGAAGAATTAATTTACTTTTTCATTAACTTTGCTACAATCTGCGTTCACTAATAGGCCTAACCTCACAAACCAACTGTCGTCAGAAACTGTCAAATTAATGCCAGCCTAACTTATAAATTTATTTGCAGAATTTTCTCTCCAATCATTCTATATCAAACACGAGGTATGACTAACTGAACAGATGCAATAACTCGTTTTCTGAGTCCCTAACATACACTGAAGTAATAAACTAATTATTGCAATAAATACGATAAACTCGCCAATGTATTAGATACTATACTGATTCTCTCACTGTGCCATTTATATTGCTCTTTTTTTCTGTTTACTACACGAAATTCCTCGATTTTTACGTCATCATAGTAATTGACTCCCTCTAGCAAACAAATATCTAACTTAAAATATTGAAAATAAAGTTTACAGGATTATCATAATTCGCTAATTAATAATATATGAAATGGTATGTTTTACAGTAGCTGGGTAGCATACTGAAAAATAGATCTATTTATCAGAGAAAGAGAATTTGTTGTAAATAGACATCTGGTTGAAAGAGGTTTTACTCTGGTGACAAAATAATTGCCTTTCTGTAACTCACATTCCTATTTTGCTTTTCTTATTGCTTACTCGTGCTTAAATTTTGTAGATTTCTTGATTCGTAATTTTAGGTATGTTGGTGTGACCATTAAGTGAAAAAGTGCACGTAAAAATAATTATCAGTAAATTGCTTATCTTGGATAAATTTAGTTTTATGAACTTTCTAAAAAAACTTCATATTAAAATGTAACATTAGTTCCATGAAAAATTACAAACACTTCACATTAAAACTTAACGTTTTCCTCCTGCTTTATTTTTCTAAATAGGATTAGAATAAACATTTCTACTAATGAACTACAATATTTAGGATGTATATCAACATTACGTTTAGCGTGCTGCTGTTTGATAATGAAACATTTACAATATCAGTTATATTGTTGTTGTTGGTTACTTTTCTATACACGTACTCGGTCATTTTGATCGAGTTGTAATTACCATGTAATTGTAAAATTATATATGTTATAACTTTTAACGTTGTAAATATAGAGTAAAGAAATTTTGCATAATTTAAATTTAAGATATATATTAAAAGGCTCTCTTAGAGCTGGGTGGAGCTTTGTATGTACCGAAGAAGATGGAAGGCCCAGAACCGTTAATGGATCACTAAATTTTTCGAGTGAGATTACCACTTGGGCCATTGGATGCCAACTTGTTTTGTGGCGAATGGTGATGGATAAGACTCTGGCTTGTGTCTGAGGTGTTGCCTACAGAAAGTGAACATTTCTAATATTGGATGTGACGTCTACATCCTTGAGCTGGATGTATTATGAAGCCTGTGAAAGGGCGAGCTGATGTTTTGTAGGAAAATAATCCAATCAGGAACAATGGACTTCACGAGTATACATAACAGAAGGAATGATAGTGCCTCCATTCTGTGATTTAATCTGGTTGCAGTCTAATGCGTTGGCCACGCATGGGATGAATTGTTTTCTGTCCATAAAGAGAGCAGCATGTGGCTAGCAAGGGATGAAGTGTTCATGTTTCTTGTAACTATGGGTGATAAACTATCTAGCTAGATATCAGAATGCTTGTAGGGATGGTGAATGAAGTGTAAGTCACTGAAAATAGTCGTAATGCCAGGGTTACGTCCGTTGCACCACGGCTGATAGCAAATATGTGACTGTCAAAACATCCAAGGTCATAGGTTGAAGATTGTGCTGAGAATCTATAACAAATGTAGTGAAAGCAATTCGGTGGCTTGTTGAGTGATTGATTGTATCAAAGAACGGGGATTCAGCACTCTATAACCACAGGTGACTTTGTGGTGGAACATGCTGTTATATACCATCCCCAAAAGCCATCAACAGTTGTATGTGGCATCACACTACCTACATTCTGACAAATAATGTCAAAATGTGGTTCTAATACAATCTGTTGTACCAGGACTTTATATCATCTCTGGTTTTCATGTCAGGGGCACGGCCAGAGATGGGGTTACATTAAACACTACTCCAATACTATAAAATGCCTAAAATGTTTACAGTCTTCAATGTATTTAAATAAACAATTGACTTTTATCTAAATAATTTCAATTCTTCATGTAGAAGGAAAGGCCTACGTTGTCTTTGGAAAAGAAAAAAATACCTCCTACGCAGTGTACTAATGGCTTCGCTCATGACCACGTGACTTTCTTATTTGCATATTCAAAATAGTTTTTATATAACAAACTAAATTCTCTATATGTTATTGATTACTTTGAACTTCACAAACATGTAAAAAGTGATTTGATGATGGCATTAATAATCTACAACTTTAATTTCCCTAAAAACATATTTACAGCGATAGCTATATTAATATTTACTATGTAACAAGACACATTTAGCATTCATTTCCTGGAAAACAAAACACTTCTTAAGGAATTACTTTGAAAACCTGTTTTATATTTGGCACAGTTAAGTCTCTTTCGAACTCTAAAGGAAATTAGTTTTTGTAATCATCGTATATACTTACAACCACTAGTTTCATTTGATGACGTATTAATTACCACTACAGATATCAACTGTGAGATCATCCAAACGAATGCAATGTTTTTGTGAAAGGTTTAACGAAGCTTTTCTCACTGTATGTTCTACTATTCTTTTTATTTTCCGCTGTGTAAACAAAATATTTATCTTTTTATGTTTAAAGCAGTGGTATTTATTCTAAGGTGTAAATCATGTTTCCTCGTAAGCACGCTCACAGCAAGCAACCTGCTACGATTCACTGACAATTCACGAGCCTCTACATCAGATTAGGCCTCGGCACTTTTCCTCAATCCAGACAAACAGGTCAACTATTTGACGTGTTTCCTTACCATACTTCCTCATTCCACCCCTCTTCTCTTCCCCAATTGTGCACCAAGATATTTTTACTAATACCCCTCGTTTTGTACGTGTACCATTTGGCGAACGCATGTCGGCCAAAAAAAAAAAAAAAAACACGAAATGTAAGTATTGTGTGGTTAATACTTATTATTCCATGAGACTTGTAATTAGATGTTAAACTTACCTGAAGGGTACGTGTAGGACAATATGTATTGGTGAAAATATCAGCTTTTCGTTATATGAAGTACCACTTGCAAACCGTTCGTTATTTAGTCGTCAAGTTATTTTAAATTTTATCTTCTGTACACCAGGAATGAGAATGATACCTTAACATCCTCACACCGACGGTTTATTGGTTTGTTGTTAAGCGCAAAGCTACATAGTAGGCTTATCTGCTCACCACGGTAATCTAAATTCGATTTACAGCGTCGTAAGTTTGCAGATTTAACGCTGACCTACTGTGGGAGGGGATCTCCTAACTAGAACAACAGACATTATTTAAGATAGTGTAAAGCCGATAAAACTGATTAGTTCCTATATATCTGTTCTGATGGGTTTAAACGCGTAATACTGCGAGGTTAGAATAAAATTATAGGCTAAAAGAAAACTAGTTTTTTGTAACATCGAAAGTGTTTACTATGAATAATTGTTTCAGTAGAATGGAGAGGTTATTGGAGTCTGAGATATTTTTAATAGTTTACAGTAGGTCATACGTAATTCTTGCAACGTGGCTCGTTTCCTATAGTGAACAGATAGCAACAGCCTATTGTGTAGTTCTGTGCTAAAACACTTAACATATTAAGTAATTCTTAAACATTACAGAAACAATACAACATTTTGTTCAATAAATGGTTTGTTTCGTCGTTAAGCTCAAAACTACACTTTTGGCTATCGAAACCTGGTTGTTAGCTCTATATGTCAATAGACATACGGTGTATGGTTTCTACATATTTAATCGTTCCAGGAAAGCTGCAGGAGTGGATGAAGGAACAAAACATCGAAAACCTAACGTCTAAATTTATTATCTTGGATAAATTACAGTTAAATAATGTTAGGATTTTAAAAAAAAATCACGTCCAGCAGTGGAAAAATTCGAGTTTAAAAACATAGAATAGTTATTCCGAGCTCCATCAGAGAGTTACGTTAAATAGGCGTACAGTTTCGAAAGTTGAAGCATACAGATAGAATTGAAAAACATCTTATGCAGAGCAGAGAAATAATGTTTCTAGATGGCACCATTTGTCAAGTTTTCTAAGAAAACCATGTACTGATAGATTTCTTCCATTCATTTTGTTTACCATACGCAACGCTGTTCCAACTTATATTTTGTCCTCTCGAGGCCTAGCATGCTAAACAGACTTACGCTGTTCCGAGAATGACGTGAGCAGTTTCATGCATGAAAATATCACACCTTATTATATATATTGCTCTTTAGGGTCAATGTTCTTATACATCGAAACGTGTGTGCGTATTTTTCTGTTAGTAAAGCCACATAGGACTGTATGTTGTGTTCATCGAGGGGAATCGAACCCTTGATTTTAGCGTTGTAGATTCATAGATTTACCGCTGTACCAGCGGGGGACATACACCGAAATATAAGAACTTTGCATGTGGATCAAATCGTACCCTTCACGAGCGTAATGCTAACTTGTTCATAAATATATAATAATAATAATAATAAATAGAGATTAACAAATAATAATAATAAACTATAAAAATAAAAATTCCCCCAGTAGTTCAGCGGTATGTCTGCGGACTTACAACGATAAAAACCGGGTTTCGATCGCCGTGGTGGGCAGAGCAGAGATAGCCCAATTCAAAACAACAACAACAATAATAATAAACAATAAAAATAATAATAATAAACAACCATGATGATTATAATAAAGAATAAAAAACAATAATGAATAAATAGTAATAATTAATTACGACGAATAAATAATGCATAGCTAATAGTTAAAGAATTCATATTAGATATCAATGAAGACGTAGTTTCAAAAAGTAGGTTTTTGTATATTCTTTCTGAAAAAAAAACTTAATTGATTTCGGCCCGGCATGGCCAGGTTAAGGCACTCGACTCGTAATCCGAGTGTCGCAGGTTCGAATCCCCGTCACACCAAACATGCTCGCCCTTTCAGCCGTGGGGGCGTTGTAATCTGACGATCAATCACATTTTGGCTATCGACATTCGTTGGCAGAAAAGTAGCCAAAGAGTTGGCGGTGGCCGATGATGACTAGCTGCCTTCACTCTAGTCTTACACTGCTAAATTAGGAACGGCGAGCGCAGATAGCCCTCATGTAGCTTTGCGCGAAATTCAAAACAAACAATTGATGTTAATGTACCGTAGTAATACTATTTTACACGTGTATAGGGTGGTTTTCTGTTATTACCAGGGCCAGGTGGTTATAGCGTTCGACCCGTAATCTACTGGTTCGAATCTCCACCCCATCTGACATGCTGGGGGGTCGTTATAATGTGCGCTTAATCCCACTATTCGTTGGTAAAAAAAGAGTTAGCGGTAACTGTTGATGACCAGCTGCCTTCTCTCTAGCCTTTCACTTAACATATTCAGTAATTCTTAAACATTACAGAAACAATACAACATTTTGTTCAATAAATGGTTTGTTTCGTCGTTAAGCTCAAAACTACACTTTTGGCTATCGAAACCCGGTTGTTAGCTCTATATGTCAATAGACATACGGTGTTACATTAAATATGGCTAGCGCAGATAACCCTCATGCAGCTTTGGGCGAACCTTCAAACAAACCAGATCTCGTTATTACCTTCAGATTTGTTTGTTTGTTTTTTTAATTTTGCGCAAAACTACACGATATTTGTATATATTTGTCAATATTTGTATTCTCGAAAAGTTTCGTTTGTTTTTCTGTTGTTGAGCACAATGAGCTATATATGTTCTGCTCAGCGTGGGTATCGAAACTCGATTTTTAGCGTTATAAGCCCTCAGATTTACAGCTGAGTCATTGGGTGTGGAGAGGGGTGTTCTCTTTCGAAAGTTGCTAAGGTTATCTGTAGCCATCCTCAATTTGGAATTACTGACCAGTCAGTAGCCCTCTCTCATCCACGTTAAGGAATTAACTGTTACTCTAATAATGCACCCATACCTTAAAATACTGGAAATATTTTGTGGTGTTATAGTGTGCTTTTGAACACTCGAAAACGATTAACTTATAAGTTATTTTAATTTATTAGAATATGTGAACTGACGCAAAAGCTACTACTTCACAAAGTTATTTTCAAGTACTATTTTTGTTATCCTTTTAAGCTATGACAACATTACATTTTATCAGTGAAGCTGCACATTTACGAAGGAGTCTTGTCTTTACAACGAAATATTTGTTTGTTGTCAAGCGCACAGCTACAAAATAGGCTATTTGTGCTCATCCTATCACGGATAGATAAACCAGGTTTTTAGCGTTATAAGCCAACAGACTTTTCGCTGTACCACTTGGGAGAACATGCAGTACAATCTATAGTTTAATTAATTAAATACTGGGAGATAGTAGAAAAACCAAACCTCAGAGCAAGATGAAAGATAATGCAGACATTGTAGGAAAGTCAATAAAACACTTGGAGGGCAGAGACAAGCTACAAAATTCATTGTACCAACAGCTAGAACAGTGTCACTTTTAATTTATCTACAAGTTTACGATATCGCTATACATTAACAAAATTTACAGAAATCCTGTAAGATTAATATATTTTTACGTCTACACGCATTCATTCACTTTATACTCACGTTTACTTATCATTACACGTTCATTGTATGTTGGTCATTACTTGTCTACTTGATAGTTTCACTATAGTATTACCTGTTACAAGTTTTTACGTGATCGATCAACTGCTTGCTACCTTCTTTAATAAACGGTAATATTTGATTCGTGGTCTGCACTTGTGGAGGAACAGTACCTGAAAAGGATTAGATGTGGACTAGCTTCTAATAATGTTTTAACTGCACAAGTATATTTTAGCGTTATCACTTTTAATACAAGCCACCCTATTGCTCGCCCCATATACACAAGCCTAGTAATATATGAGCTAAAAAATGACAAAAATATTCTAGTCAATACATTTATTTATCAACTATGGAATGGAATTTAATAATCTTAAATATGATTTATATATATATATTTATCCACTTAAACTTACTTATATAAAATAATTTTCAACCACATAAATAGTTTTAAAGGTGGACAATTTTTGATCCACTGGAAACTAGGAAAATCCCCGCGTGAACATTTTGACCACTGTTTCGGTGGAGTAACAAAATATTGACTAGTTTTCCAAGGAGGTCACTCATTCAGAAGTAAACACCAGATATTTTGGTTGTATCAATGAGTTCACTATTCAATTACTCTGCGTTCTTTCTGCCATAGAGGTACACCTGACAACTCTAAGTCTGTACTGTAATCACATATGAAAACTTAAAAAAAAACACACAAACAAATCGATATAAGGTTTCACAGAAAATATTATAGCACAAAACTACACAAAAGGCAGCCGAAACCCGATTTTAGTACGTAGACCTTCAATTTTATCTCTGAGCGACTGGGTTACGGGTCTAAAATGTCCGTGAGATTTTTGAGTTACTTGTAAAGACCATTAGAAGAACAGTTGAAAGTTGTTTCGTTAGGCCATACATAGTTGCTGGAGCAAATAACATTGTTTAGTGCTACAAGACTATTCATGAACAATCGTTTCTCAACATCTCACTCAAGGACTGAACGCACGTTGTAACAGAATCATCAATAATTACGTTGACTAACAGTTTGCTAACCCTAAATAATTCAGACGTTTTGTAATCACTGCAGGTTTATAGCTGTCCTGCCACGACCTCTGTGACTCGTTGTTTGATCTTTTAATTTAATACAATTACTTACATTAAAAAAAACTATACATTGTTTTAATTAACAATTTAATATCGATCTCTCCATCTCGTGCTTGATAAGTAACGTGTGTTCATGCTTCATTAACAAATTGGTTAGTTTTACTCTTTTCCGATACGTAGGTATTATTACCGATCCTTGTCTCTTACCTAATTAACGGTAAATCTCCAGGTTTTTGTATGGACTTACAAACCTAGTATCATGGGATTGATTTTCTGCAGTGGGTTTTTTTTTTTTTTTTTTTGGAATTTCGCACAAAGCTACTCGAGGGCTATCTGTGCTAGCCGTCCCTAATTTAGCAGTGT
This sequence comes from Tachypleus tridentatus, assembly GCF_004210375.1. Taxonomy (NCBI): domain Eukaryota; kingdom Metazoa; phylum Arthropoda; class Merostomata; order Xiphosura; family Limulidae; genus Tachypleus; species Tachypleus tridentatus. The sequence goes on along the minus strand of NC_134833.1, from coordinate 64,344,623 downwards.
AAGACTAGAGGGAAGGCAGCTAGTCATCACCACCCACCGCCAACTCTTGGGCTACTCTTTTACCAACGAAAAGTGGGATTGACCGTCACATTATAACGCCCCCACGGCTGGGAGGGCGAGCATGTTTGGCACGACTCGGGCGCGAACCCGCGACCCTCAGATTACGAAGCGCACACCTTAACGCGCTAGGCCATGCCAGGCCTTCTGCAGTGGGCAAAGCTTCAACAGTCTGTTGTGTTTCATATTTTTTAAATTCTTCCTTCATGTTTTAAGTCGTTTTAAGCTTTTTTTTTTTTATTACGGATTGACAAATTTTTTATATTCGAGAATTTTTGTGGACAGTTTTGTAAGATGAATAAAACATTTTATGTCAATGAAGCCTGTACAAATTCTGTCCATTGTAATTTCTATATTAGCCATACTGTATTTCAAAAGTTTAGCAAAAATGGAACTTTTTTTTAGCAGGCAGATTCAAGATGATATATTGTCTTTAGAACACGTAAAAACCTTGTTCTTCCAAATGACTTGTTATGCTTTAAGGCAGGTTCCAGTTTAATTTTGACAAGTCCAAGTCACTGAAACATGCACTAAATATTACGTATAACCAACAAAGATCAGTTAAACGGGTGAATAAACTGCAAATCTTAAGCCTAAAAGATCCACCGACTCGAACCTTGGAAGTACGATTTCGACTATGAGTTCCATCCAGCACCAGGATAACCAGATTAATTTTTATGCTTTCAAAAGATTATTCAACTATAATTAGTTATACACATAAGCTTATTTTTGTCTCGTAGAAAAAGTTCGAAAAATATATAAAATTATGTTTTAGTATATGTTTTCAGATTCATTAATTTACTAAACAAACTCCATGAGAACAAACAAATTATAATTGTTTTTTTTTAAATTTGGAGCCACACAGTGATTTCCTTAATCTGTTTGTTTTTTTTTTTTTATTTCGCGCAAAGCTACACGAGGACTATCTGCGCTAGCCGTCCCTAATTTAGCAATGTAAGACTAGAGGGAAGGTAGCTAGTCATTACCACCCACCGCCAACTCTTGGGCTACTCTTTTACCAACGATAGTAGGATTGACCGTCACATTATAATGCCTCCACGGCTGAAAAGGCGAGCATGTTTGGTGCCACCAAGATTTGAACCCGCGACCCCCGGATTACAAGTCGAACGCCTTAACCCACCGGGCCATGCCAGGCTTTTCTTAATCTATACCCTTGTTTTAAAACTTTGTTGAAAATTGAAGCTTAAGTTGTGAAAGACAATTAATTATTAGATTTTTTGCTAAAACATTTAAGTCTTTAAAAATCATATTATTCATATACACCAGATTATTTTGTACCAATAATTATAACACAGCAGCCAATATTTAGAAACATCAAACAAACACTGTCTGTCGAGGAATGTAGCGTGAAATTATTAAGTATATTTCTAATGTATTTTCGCACATATTACCTTAAACGGGTAATGTTATATTTATTCATTGTTTTTGGATAAAAATACTCAGAATAGCAAATGAAAATTAACCAATAATTCGAGTAATTTTGGCTAGCACTCTTAGACATAAACTACGCGATTCCAGTATTTATGTAAGAATATTTGTTGGTTTTGAAAAACTTAATATTTGATTTGTCGTGTTGTTGTTGCAAAAAGTAAACTACCCAATGAGACAATGCTTATCAATATTGTTCTAACTTGAACTTTTCTAATAATTGAAACGTGTAAAAAATGTTCATCCTGCTAATTGCGAGTTAAATTCTATGGTTGTCGCTCTTTTTTTACCCCGCTAAATATAACGTTTCTTAATCGTAATAGTAGTAACGTGTACTTTATCGTTCCTGGAAAATATCAAGAAAAACACACAACTCTACCGATCTATTAAAGGACTTCCGGTTTAAAAAGGAAATTCTAGTACTGATGACTTCTTCAAAACCCTCCTTTTGTACACTAGTAATTGCATTACGGATACTTATTACTTAAGTATAACAATACAAAAAATACGTTTCCGGTGTCTGTATTTTTGGAACAAATTATCAAAATTAATTTCTGAAAAACACAAGACAGACGAACAGTCCATTCTGTTCGGGAATTTATAAAATATCGTAGGCTATGTCGTATAATTAAGGATGTCTGTAAAATGTGCTTGTCAAACAGCCCTATCGAAATCATGTCTATTGAGGCCTATGGAAGACAGAATGTTAGTTTTATTTTGTTTTTAACGTTCCGTAGTTATGATATACTCTAGTCTTCCTTTATAGTCACTTTCATTAATAGTATTGGTTGGAATGTCTAATATATCAAGTCTTATTACCTTTTACTTTTATTACAAAGATTGTTTTATACGGTTAACTTAAAACATGGATTTGAAATTAACCTACATCTAAGCTGGTTGAACCTCGTGAAATATTGAGTTTACGTTATAAACCATTATTAACAATTAGCGTACCCAACAAATGAAACGATATAATCCATGTACGTCGATGGATAACAAAAGTATGTTTAATTAGTTATACTGACAACCAGGCTATCTTTAGTTTCGGTTTAAGTATTAGTTTACGCTGACTGATAGTTAATATTATCATATATATATTATCTATTATTTAACATGGCGTTACAGATGTTAATTCAGTACTTAGGCGTGTGTGTGTTTTTATAGCAAAGCCACAGCGGGCTATCTACTGAGCCCACCGAGGGGAATCGAATTCTTGAATTTGGCGTTGTACATACCGCTGTACTAGCGGGAGGCAGTATTTAAGCATTACAGACATCCCAATAAATTAGTTCATACAATCCACACAACAGGATAGTCTCTAAATGACTGTTTCATGAAGTTTTAAATACAATATTCAAATTAATACTAATGTTTTCCTTTTACATTTTATAAGACTATTAGTGTATGCATATGAATGCATACAAACAAATATATACGTATAATTATCATGGTCCCCCGCTAGTACAGTGGTATGTCTCCGGATTTACAACGCTAAAATCAGGGGTTCGATTACCCTCGGTGGGCTAAGCAGATAGCCCTTTGTGGCTTTGCTATACGTAAAACAAATAATTATCATGTTATGAGATTTCTACTATCTTTTAATATAAAGCTCTTATCGTGGTTGTTCGTTGGCTGTGTAAAATAAAACACAAAACTTGTGTATTTCTATTGGAAGTTATACACAGCCTCGGAAACCACGTTTGGTAAGTCAGCAAGATATAACCAACAGAGGATTATGTCAGACTCAAAGATAACTGGGAGACATCGTAGTTTCAGTTGTTAAAATGTGCCCTGGTGGTCACGTATGGATCAGTGACGTGTACAGATAGGGGGTAGAGGGAGCTCAGTCCCAGGGCCCATGGTCTTAATGAGGACCCATTGATAATTTTATTCTATGTAAAATGACACGGGATGCAGGGCACACAAAAATTGTTAGCCCCTGGGCCCACACAAACTTAAATATGCCACTGGTATGGATGCTAGTGGAAGATGTGACTTAAGTTGTTGATAGTTTGAGTTGGTAAATGTAAATTATTGCAAGTACTTGCGGGTTAACTCTAGCACGGTTGGTAGAGTACTCGCCTTGTTCATCTTCTAAAAGTGCATAAGTATTATAATAATAAATAATGCAGTAAATTCCAAAAAGGAACACTGTAATGTTTTTTCTGTTTATAGAATGTGACGTTTAAAGCGAGAAATGATGTTTCGTTGGGGGTTGGCATGGCCTGGAGTTCAGGGCGTCAACTCATAATCTGCAGGTCATAGATTTGATTTTGTTCAGAAATTCACAGCAAAACTTAGCGAGAGCTATTTGCGCTAACTGACCATAATTTGCAGTGTAAGACGAGAGGGAAGACAGCTAATCATCACCACCCACCGCCAGCTCTTAGGCTACTCTTTCACCAATGAAGAGTGGAATTGATCGTAACATTATAACGCGCCCATGACTAAAAGGGCGAGCAAATTTGGTGTGACGGAGATTCGAACCTGTGACCCTCAGACTATGAGAAGTCAAGCGTCTTAACTACCTGACCATGCGGAAACACGAATGTAAGATCCTAGCACTGCGAAATTACTTTGAATTACATGATATGCGTCCGGATTGCCCTTAAAAGAGCTCTAGATTTCGAATCTGACGAACTAGGTTTGAATCATCTCGTTGTTTAGAAAAGAAATGCTATGATGTACATTTCCATCATCATGATGTATTTAAAAGCAACGGTCTTCTGTTTAATTAGAATCGAGGTTCGAATTTTTATTGTAGTTGCCCTTGATTAGTTAGATTTTGAGTTGTCCATTTTGTACATTCCGTGTTGTATTTGTATGCAAAGGCCCTCTGTTTAATAGTGTTTCACGATGTCCATTTTATTTTTATGTCTTTCCCGAAAAGGAGCCAAAGACCGTCCTGTGGGGTCACGTGCTTTAATTACTCGCTCCACAATACAGTAGTTTGTTGTCTGTTGATGAGTCAGTAGACGTCACATAAGGGATGCTTAACATCACAATTTGTACTGTGATGACGTCAGTAAAACTTGCACATATCACGTTAGTGCAAGAAATAAAAATATTTGTTACTGTTAAATTTTGGTTTTATTTACTTTTGAAACACTTTTGGGGATCCTGCAGAATTACATCTAGTGTAATATTTTAATCTACATGTTTATGTGCCAGATAAAGCTAATCATGATGATGGTAAAATATATTTAGAATATTTTTAAAGTTAAGGCCTCTGTGGAATTTCGACATTTCGCTCAGTGTGTGATAAGAAAAGTAGGTATAAGTACGAGAAGTAGTGAAGCAGTGAATGAATGAGTAGTTAATGGCTACTTAGTCATTTGGTAGTGACTGAGGTTAGTGTCATCAGTGAGAGTTGTCTTTTCAGTTACTTGATCGGTTAGAAATTCTATAAGTAAATTTAGGGTAGGTACAATTAGTTATTTTGTTATCGCCTTTCAGTATCTCATTGTTCATCGGTTCATAATGCTAAACACACTTACTTAATAACTTAGGTCTACAACTTGTGTGAGAGTAAACGTAGCCAATTGCATACGTTATAGAATAAATCAATATATCTGTTATTATCGTCACGTGGTCTTGAATTTGTATCATTTGAACTAAATAATCTTATCGAATCCACCGAACAACAGAACACATTACAACTGTTTATTCCGTGTTATATCCTGACGTATAGTGTATTTAAGTGCAACGGTTTTATGTTTAATTAAATTCGAAGTTGTCTATATATTTCACATATATAAATTGCCGCATCGTGTCGCATGTAAATGTAACGATCTTCAATTTAATTAAATTAAATTTTTACATTTCGTATATTTCTTTATTAAAAAAAACAACAATTTTTCAGTTCTAGATCTAGAATTACAGAAATACTGTATTCAGATTGGAAGAATAAGTCGTATGCGTGAATTAAAATGATATACCAGAAATACCATAATTTTATTTCTAATGGGTGGTATTCGCTTGTAGCCAGCGTGTGGCTTAAGTTACCAGGTGCATTAAGTTTGTGGTAACAGGATATTGTCTCGAACAAGGTAAGATTTCTTTGCTATTTAATGGACAAGAGGAGTGCTTTTTTTAAAAGTGTAACACAACATTAGGATTTCTGCGCTGTATACAATCAGAAGGAGAGATATGAATATATTTTATTTGTTTAACTCTGAACAGGTGAGCACATAAAAACATTCACGATATATAACTATAGTTAACTAAAACATTCACGATATATAACTATAGTTAACTAAAACATTCACATATATATCGTCCAATTTTTATGTTACGCTGTTTAGTAAAAAAAGACAAAGTTAAACTTATAAATATTTTGATAACAGTTTTAATATATTTTTAACGTTATAAAGTTAATTGTATCAATTAAACGCGTTTTTTTGCAACAAATGTTTAATAAAATAGACCAATATCAGGGCATCGCGTTAATATGTAACGACAATTTTTTTAAGTTGTTACAAAGCCAATTTATGTAATTTTTAACCGACGATCCGAAAACTGAAGAGAGCGATGCCGCCCACCTGACTTCCGTTAGTGAGTTAGGGGTACGGTGGTTTTGTGCAGCTCACCCGCTATGCGTGGGAAGACAAAATTGTTAGTGCTTCCGGTTTGTATATCACATTTCTTGTAGAATATAATTCTACTTTCACTGCATGACATATGTCTTTTTTTTTTTTTGTAAAGCTAAATCAAAATTAGGTCAAGTAATGCATAACTATTGAAAGCAAGGAAATTTATCCCAATATGAGAACTAGTCATAGATTCATCCATGCGTTTATAACATTCATACATAAATACACACACACGCGTCCTCTTAAAAATGTATAAATAAAGCTCAGTTATTTAAAAAGCCGTTGCGCGTGTTTATAGTTTTATGTTTTAGAAACACACTTTTTTATTTGATTTGTTGCTGAGCGCAAAGCTGTATACCCTGTGCCCACAACGGGTATCGAAATCCGATTTTAGCCTTCTGTCTTATTGCTGAGCCACCAGGGGGCCAAACTGTCTTTGAATCGAATGCATGCGGTCATAGCGTGTGTAAAAAACGATAAAACCTTAGAAAATGATAAAGCGATAGTTTCTCGTAAAGATTATCACAATAGTCTAATTAATTTTAAAAGATCAAACCATTTTTAGTGACAATCGTAAATAGTAAAATATCCACTCCAAGTGTAAGTAAAACAGTTAAAAGAACCCAACATACAAGACAGAGGATGCTCTTAATTAACTCCTCTTGGCACGAGGCCAGGCTGATACAAAATATGTTGCTTTTTCGTGCATTTTGAAGTTTGGTTTGATTTTCGCGCAAAACTACACGAGGACTATCTGCTAGCCGTCCCTAATTTAGCAATGTAAGACTAGAGGGAAGGCAGCTAGTCATCACCACCCACCGCCAACTCTTGAGCTATTCTTTTACTAACGAATAGTGGGATCGATTGTTACATTATAACGCCGCTACGGCTGAAAGGGCGAGCATGTTTGGTGTGACGGGGATTCGAACCCGCGGCATTTTGAAGCATGGTATTTGTAACCCAGTTGTTTTTCAGAATTTGTAAAACACGCTTGAGGGTTTTTGACATTTTTACAATAAGGTTAAAAAAGACAAAAATATATTATTAGTTCTGATGAAGTCACAATGGCGAAAAGTTGGTTGAAATAAAAAGCTATTATTATTATTATATGGAAAGTAAAAGTCGTTTTTTTTTTCTAACTTTACTTGTAGTATTTTATTAACTAACAAACTACTGGAACAAAAAATAATAAAGAAATTATTAAAAGTCAAAATTAACAAAATTAAATGGCCAAACGACTTCCATCGGCCCTCATTTTTCGTGTTTTCAAGCTACGAGAATATAATATTAAATGTCAGAAAAAAAAATAGTAGTTCTGGTTTTAGTTTTCCAGAATGAAATATTATAACACTCAGGGAAATTGATGTGTGTGTATGAACCTGATGAAATTACACAATTATGTACAGTGAAACTGGATACGAATATACAAATACAAAATAACAGTGATAAAAAGTTAGAGTACTAATTCTAAGAATGAAAGTGAAGTGGACTTGGTTTGGTTTGATTTGAATTTCGCGCAAAGCTACACGAGGGCTATCTGCGATTGCTGTCCTAATTTGGTAAAGTAAGACTAGAGGAAAGGCACCTAGTCATCACCACCCACCTTTGTTCTTTTACCAATGAATAGTGAGATTGACCGCAACATCTTAACGGACCCACGACTGAAAGGGCGAGCATGTTTGGTGCGACGGAGATTCGGACCTGCGACCCTCAGATTACGAGTCGAGTGCCAGGTGGTTAATCTGGCCCAGTGAAATGGAATGCGTGACAATGCCACACCTTATCTGGTGTTTCGAGTGGCAACGATTTTGGTTTGGTTTGTTTTCATATTCATGCAAAGCTACACGAGGAATATTTGCGCTAGCCGTCCCTAACTTAGCAGTGTAAGATTAGAGGGAAGACAGCTAGCCACCACCACCCACCGCCAACTCTTAGGATACTTTTTTTTAACCAACGAATTGTGGGATTGACCGTAACATCATAACAGCCGCACGACTGAAAGGGCGAGCATGTTTTGTGTGACGGAGATTCGAACCCGCGACCCTCGGATTACGAGTCGAGTACCTTAACCACTTGACCATGCTGGGCCTGAGTAGCAGCGAGGCCTTTAACTCTAATTTCATATATTGAAATGGCTAGAAGAGCGTTACCGTATTTTCCAAAAATCGTGTAGTCTGTGTATTTTAAATGGAAATATTATTAAAGGTGACTGATGTGTTGGATGACTTTATAAACAACACACATAGATGTCTATTTATATTTAAACCCCAAAGCTGCTGACATTGAAACCCATTTCTATATAACATTTTAACAGAAGTTTATATCTGTATATACATATATGTATATATGTATTTTTTACTTGAAACTGTAGTTTCGACACAACAATACTTTTAATTCAACATTCCATAATAGTGACAACGCCCAGGCGTTAACGTTTTGTTCGCGTTAAAACCGTATTATTTCTTCTGCTATGTTACTGCTCTTGAAAGCTAACATTTGCAAAACTGTAATTCTTTTATTTCAGAGTCAGTATTTTCTCTACTCAAATATTAATCACTAACTACGCTAGTTCTTAGTATGTAGGGATGGGCCGAGAATAAAATTGCTGCCGAAAACAATTTATTACTCTAAGATACCTACAAATGGCTGCTTAAGCTCAGTTGTAGCTTCATTTGAGTATCTAATTGCCATAATATGAGTGTTTCACAGTTTGTATAACAAAAATGTTATTCTGTTCTTCTATCACACTACTTAGTTACTACTTAGCAGTTAGTTTGGTTTATAAGCATATATTATTTCCATGTTTCATAAATAACACTCTCATTTCTAGTCGCTAGATGACAGCACAAGTTGTTCTTATACAACGACTGTTTCTGACTTTTTATTCACAAACATAATATCCAGTAAAACTATTTTTATTGAAATTAAGAGAGAATAATCTAAATTATTATTCAAGTATTTCTGTAACTGATATATCTATTTACATGCTGTCGATGTTTGAGTTTAAAAACACCAGTTTCATAATTATCAAAACAATACATTATATAGCGGTCTACTTTTTTCAAATTTTCATTGGGGTCGAGCCTGACAACTGTGTGTATATATGGTATAATATTCATGGCCTGGGATCTGTTAATGACTCTAACTTTTGGTGGAGTTGATTATATACATGTAGTGATTTGGTGGTGGTGGGGGACTTTGAAGGCGTGGATTCTGTAAATGTCCCCTTGACGTAGGTTCAGCGCTTCGGGATATTATTATTTTTCGGCAAGAACCATTTTACTTTCGCTGGCTCCAGTTGTAATCCAAAATTAGAGAAACAAACAAAACAGTTATAATATTAACATTAAAGATAAAATAAATGTTCACCTATCAGTCTACTTCCACGAAATTGTTAAAAAAAAGGAAAAACAAGTAACAAAAAGTTTGCAAAAATTATTTCTGTACTTCTTTGGAATTTCAATCTCTACATTACACTTAGTATTTGCAAGAGTTTTTTTTTTTTAGCTGTAACATGCGCAATTTTCACTTGATATTTCTTCTACGAAAATATTAATAACATATGAAAATGAAATTAACATAAACTCTAACCAAGAACTGTTTTCAGAGATTGTTTTAATGTAAAAGTGTTTTTTTAAAATAAAAGTATGTTTTTTACAATATGTTTATAAAATCATTCGATATTTTTCTTTCAGACCAGTAATTTTAACATAAAAGTAATCACTTTAAGACTGGGGCGCCCTCATTAAACGGTGGGAACTTTTCCCAATGGATGGATCGTCTGCATCAGACGCATCGGCAGCAGCTCTTTCAGCCTATTTTTCACTACCGATTTCTTCGCTTTCTGGATTAAGGTGTATGCCTTTTTGCGCCATGCCTGTGGCGGCCTCTGGTGTTCGTCAGAATCAGCGTATTTTCTCTGTAGATGATAAAGATCCTCCTGTTGATATGCAATCATTGTTACCTAACGGATTGGGTAAGTGACTTTCAGCTAGAAAAGGAGGGAAAGAAGTAAAACTATAATAACGTGAAAAAAAAATTGAAAATTTTGTATCTTGTAATAATATCACAGTTTTGGATTATTCTAAACAGTTTGAATTTAACGTTTAGGGCATAGAACTTACTCGTGAAATTAAAATAGAAAATAACTTTCATGTAAAAAATGTAAATTGATAAATGTTTGTGTTTGTTAGTTATAATTAACTAATAATAATTACATATCAGGATAATTATATGACATTATGACGCGTACGCACAAAATAGTAACCACGAGCGATCTCACAAAATACGTAAACAATAAATACCCCCCTCCTTTTCCTAATCGGACTATGAATTGGAGGATTCATGGTTTTCAACTGGTTTCAGGAAAGCCTCGTTTATAATGTTGGTGAAAATTTAGTCGTTTGATTTTACTTTCATTATCGTTACATAATAAAGAGATTAGACGTTTATGAACGGATGTGTAACTTTTACTAGTAAAGAACAACAAAACACTTTGTTTCTGTTTTCGTCAGGAGAAGACCCTCGTCAATGGAACAAAGATGAAGTAATGCAATGGTTGGATTGGATGACGGAACAACTGTCACTACCAGCAAGTGACCCAGAACATTTTCATATGAATGGTATGCAATCATCTGTCAATATGACTTGATCACATATCTCAAATCGTTATTTGAGCTTCAAAATATGAACGAACACAGCAGTATCAATTTTGTTACTCTGTGCTACATATTACTTTGTGTTTTGTTCTTGAGTAAAAAATTTGGAAAACACTTGGTGTTCTTCTCCAAAAGTTCCAACGAAAATTAGTTTTACTAGTACAGGTCCAACATCCCTTTTCCGAAATCACTGGGGCCAGTTGTGTTTCGGAATTTTTCGGATTTTAGAACAAATGTATCACCCCAGTAGGATCCAGGGCAGCACCCTATAGTCAAATATTAATACTGCAGCAAAAACGTATGAATACTTACACTAAGTGGATTAAATAAAGACTACAAATGCTACTGCAGTTTATTTATAGAGTAATATACTGATGAATGAAAAAACGGGATAATTATAGACCATAAATTCTGTAAAACATTTTATTTCCAACAGAAATATTCCGTAAAACTTAAAAATACGCAGCTTTAAACGAACAGTAATTAAATACATTTATATTTCTGCAGAGAAATGTATGAATGTTGACACTAAGTGGGATAAATAAAGACAATGCAGTGTTTTCCTATTTTTCATTAGTTTATGGTCATCACTGTCACTATAAAACTTCAGTAACTTGTCTTTCTGTTTTTTTAAATCACATACAGTGGTAGTTCCAGATGCTTCCCATTCCTTTTCTCACTGTTACCCATAGGGGTATCTGCAGCTCTTTTTGACATTTTCACAGTGAAATTAAACACGAAGTCACAAAATAAAAAGCAAGAACAAAATATCAGTGAACAGCGGACACACGTATGATCAGTAGAAGCGTTGAGAGACAACAGACGTGCCTGTCAGACTGCTGGGCCACGCCGCCATGTCACACTCCACGGAAAAAAAACTTCGGTTTTCGGAGCTTTTCGAATTTCGGAACTTCGGATACGGGATTGTGTACCTGTATTATTATGGTTTAGTAACAATGTTTAATGTTGACTTATTCTTAACAGGTACGGCCTGGCATGGCCAGGTGGTTGAGGCGCTCGACTCGTAATCCGAGACTCGCGGATTCGAAACCCTATTGCAACAAACATGCTCGCCCTTTCAGCCGTGGGGGCGTTATAATGTTATGGTCAATCCCACTATTCGTTGATAAAAGAGTAGCCCAAGAGTTGGTGGTGGGTGATGATGACTAGCTGCCTTCCCTCTAGTCTTACACTGCTAAATTAGGGACGGCTAGGGCAGATAGCCCTTATGAAGCTTTGCGTGAAATTAAAAAAACAAACAAATATAACAGGTACAAAGAACAGTATTTAAAATATTCGTTTTTTTCTTTTCTCTGTAACGAATAATTATGTAAAAAATGTGTTATTATTTAGCTATGGTAAAAAATAATACAAAATCTGCAGTGTGACAAACATTTAAGGCATACTGTTGCAATTTTATCATTTAAAAGTTGAAACAAAACCAGAATGATTGTTGAGTTAGTGTTTCAGTATGGCAGTTAATTTATTATTAGCTAGTGAAACCATGTTTTCAATAGGTAAAGCTATGTGCTTACTGACAAAGTCTGACTTCATGGAGAGAGCACCACGAGCAGGAGATATTATCTACAACTGTTTTCACTTGCTCTTGAAACAGTGTTTGAAAAACACAAGTCAGCATGCCAGATATCCATATATCAGCAACATCTCCACAGCTCTTCTGAGGGAACAAGAAGCCAACAGAGATTCACGTGAGTTAGTGAAGACAGTCGTAATGTTAACCTTTCTGTTAATACAGGAAATAGTTTTCCACGTAGGTATGGAATAATAATGGATTTAGTATTAATAACATGCTAATAAACACACAAGTAAAAAAATCAAAGTTCCTGTTACTGCTACAACATGAAACTTGCTTTCTTGTTAGTCTCAGTGATTTGTGCTTTTTGTTTTGATAATAATGATAAGTGAACATATTGTCTTTGTTATATCTTCAGTTGATTAAGTATCACATACAGATTGAAATCAAAAGTTCTGTTTTTATGATATAATGAAACATTCCATTCAAATATTACATATTTACAATATCATTAAGCCTTAGAAGGATTTTCCACAAGTTTCAAGGGTATTTGATGATATGCCACATGAAAGTCTTGCTAAAAGTTATCTTTTTAGGCATGGGGGATAAGCTAACTACTTGTATAGAAGAATGACTTAATGGAAGAAAGCAGACAGTTGGTACATATGGAGGTCAGTGAAAATGGATTAATGTTATAAGTGGGGTACCTGAGGGTGCAGTATAAGGACCTTTGCTATTTTTTATTTAAATGAAAGAATACTCAATAAATTACTTACATTTATAGATGATATTAAGATACTGATTGTTGCTGTCTGTGAAGAGGATGCTTCTGCTTTACAAAATGATTTAGATCATTCAGCAAGTTGAAAAAATAAATAGTAAATGGGTTTTACTAATAATAAATATTAGCTAATGCATGTGGGTTATCATAATTTGAATTATATTTTTAATTTTGATGGGAATAACCTTAACAGTATTATGAAGAAAAGAGTTCTTGGTGTGGTGTTCCATTAGTCTCTAAAGTCATTAAAGCAGTGTGCTGTTGCTAGTGGTAAGGCAAATAAGATTTTAGGTTGTATCTACAGAAATACTATTTGTATTTGAAATTTGCACAAAGCTACGTGAGGGCTATCTGCACTAGCCAACTCTAATTTAGCAGTGTAAGACTAGAGGGAAGGCAGCTAGTCATCACCACCCAGTGCCAAATCTTGGGCTACTCCTTTATCAACAAATAGTGGAATTGACTATTACATTACAATGCCCTCATGGCCGAAAGGACAAGTTGGTTTGTTGCGAATGGGACTTGAACACGTGACCTTCAGATTGTGAGTTGAGTGGTTGAACCATGAGGCCATGCTGGGCCCAGAAATACTGAATACAGGTCTAAAGAGGTTATAATTTCATTGTGTGGTTCATGGGTTTAGCCACATTTGTGTTCAGTTTTTTATATCCTTACCTTAGGAAGGGCATTGAATTGTTGGAAAGGGTTCAGAGGAGGGTTACTAAAATGGTATCTGCAATTAAGGTAGTTGAATTTATTTTTTACTTGAAACAAGAAGAGTTAGAGGGTATCTGATTGAGGTATTTAAGATTGCTAAGGAAACTTACAGTGTTGGTGCCTCATTTTTTTTCTGTATTTAATAGTGAGAATGTTAAGACTAGGGGACACAAGTATACATTTTGGCAGAGAAAGAATCCCTTTCAACTGTGCCAGGGCAGTTGGCCCTTGGATGTGATAGATATAGTTAATTTAGTGGAGTTTAAGGGAATGTTTGGTGAAAGATGAATGCTAAGGGCTAGATTTGAGTTTTTTTGGTGTTTGATTTAACTTAGCAGACAGGTTTGCCCAGATAGACCAATGGTCCCTTGTTGACATTTAATGTCTTTTTAGTTGTAATGTTTGTCTGAGAATTTATTCTCTATGAATTTATACCTAATTTTCTATTAACATGAACTAGTGCTAAGTGATAATTACAGTTTGTTGTATTATCATTTGTATAGTATAACAAAACCTCACATTAGATATCATACACAATTTAAAATAGCATTTAGCTATTTTTTTATTTAGTTAAAGTTTACTTTTAAAGCTTTTCATTTCTTTAAAACAATAAATTAACGTTACTTATCTTTTTCAAATAGTATTTTATTTTCTGCAGAAAGTCACAGAATATACTAAATATAAAACAGATTTTTCTTTCCTTTCCGAATACAGCGTCAGTGAGTTCAAATGCCAACATAACATCACCTTGGCCAATCATTAGTAGTGACTTCCAGAACATGGGTCATGTCATTCACAACTCTAGTAACAGCATCTCAAATTTGATTGGAGAAATGGACAATCCTCTTACACAAAGTCCATCCTCAGGTAGTGATTCACTCAAGGAATCTCTCCAATCAACTAACCCTAGTTTTGGTGGGTCCAAGAATGGTAAGTTTTGAAAACAGATCTCTAATAAACATGAGTTCATATATAGAAGAAGGCTGAAGTAAAAAAAAAATTATAAAGTAGATTGATATCTCTATCGTTTTTCCTAAAACTTGGACAGAGACACATTTCATCAACTTGAAAGACTAGAGTAAAACTTAAGTTTCAGGATTTTCAATTATCAGTTGATGAACCTGTACTAAGATAGAAAATGTGGTCTTGTAAATGTTTACAGCAACAAAAGTTCATACTGTTCTAAAATATAAATATATAATATCAATTTTCCTTGAACAGGCACAAACACAGACATGATTACTGTGCGAACACCATCACCAAGAGAAACATCTTCTGCCATAAATAAGGACATCATTAAGAACAACCATGGTGAAAAAGACAGGTCTTTAGATAAAATAAGTATGTATTTTCCTAGTAAACCTATTAGAGTGTTAAGTCCAGTATATTCACTATTGAATTTACATGTTCATTTCTTCCTATAGAAGTAAACCAGAAAAGGCATTCAGTGAAGCTTAACAAAGAAAATGTTATTGTTAATAGCTTGTTTTAGAGTTACAAGTTGAAGTTTGGAAGTAAATATATTTTTTTCTTTGCAGCCAGATTTGTAGATGTGTCTGTAGGACCAGACATCTGTCTTGGACAAAATTAACACATCATTACGTAGTTACAAATAAGATACATCCAGTAATATGACTGCCACGAAGGCTACCTTGGAGCATGAGGGATGTAGCCAGTGTTTAAATTGGATAGATGTTAAAGGATAAATAGCACAATCTTCAGAGAGTGCCTGTTTATTTCTAGTTATTACTGCATAGAAGAAGGAAGGGACCCCAAGATTCTGCATGGAGTTTCTTAACACAGTAATTTGTATTGATATCTTTCCTTCACCAAGGATACATAAATGTCTGGATTGTACCCATTGGATGAGTACATTAGGTTTGGATTCTAACTACTGCCACATCAAACTTAGTAATGTAATTAGAGCTAAGACTGTTTCCAACATTTGAGAAGAACTGTATGATATTGGAATCATACTATTTGGCAAATGTAACAAACCTACCAGTTTCAAGAAGCTGGTAGAACTTACAATGAGATAGTTCCAATGGAAGAGGTATCTTATTTGTGTGAATGGAATATAGTTTTAGTTTACATATTTTTGAAGCATCTGAGAACATGAAAATGATTTTTCAGAACATTAAGGATGCAAGTTTCGAAATGAAACCAGGGAAGTGTGTTTCTTGGTTATTAGTGAGGAGGGATTGAGTTACCATTGATCCTGTGATGATTGTAGTGATCAAGGACTTGTACCTAGATGTCTGTGTTATTAATAGTTTGTGGCTAAGTTCCCAAAGATCCACTCTACTCTTTAAATTGAGTAATCTTTATATACTCCTGAGGTGAACAGGCTAGTATTCTAGTTATTGGAAGCTATATTTTAAATATTGTAATCTGGATGATTAATATAAAGTGCATGACAAGATCTAGAAAATTCATGAAGGTTAAGAATCAAGACATGTCTTGTGGTATCTAGAAACAAGAGTATGATATTCACATAAGAGTGAATGGATATTCAATATGTGATTCAGTTCAGGGTCATCTCATCTATTCAGTTACTCAGTGATTTTTTTTTTATTGATTAATTAGATATGCAAAGAAACTTGTAAGTTAAGCATACATATTTCTAGTCTAAGAATTTATTTTTGAATGCAGTGTTGTACCGGAAGTTAGGCCTAGATTAGTTGCAGAGTTTATTCATGAAATTAGACCTACAAGTAAATTTGGCTGTAGCAAATGTTTATTGAAGAAATCAGTTAACTGAATCTCATTAAATGGAGTGGACTTCTCAGTACTTCTACCAAATAACCCCAAAAAAGAACTCACTAAATCTTCAGCAAGACTGTCCATTTAATTTGCATGTTGATGTCAATCATGATAGGTTTGAGCTGTATTTTCATATATTCAGGAGAATCTAAAGTATTTAATCATAAATACAAACAGTATAAGTTTCTGATCACTGACATGTTTTGGCAAAGAAGGAACTGCTAATAGATATAGTATTTATCAAACATTACTTCCATTATGTGAATGAAAGAAATCTCTCAGTTTGCCCAGACCATGCATCAGTGAAATGAATGATAACTTAAAAAATTGGATTACAGTGTTGCAAGAGTCGACTTCATTGTACTACACTAACCAACTCAGTAGTATGGATAGATTGAGAGATTATAATGTCAACAAGTGATAAGTCAGAGTACATCTATTCATTAAATTTCTTGGTCCTACTTTTGATTATAGTCAAAGGCTCTATGTTCTAGTTGACTATGATATTAAGATAGTCAACTGCTGTCTGCACTAGGTAGCCCTAATTTTGAAAATAGTCGAGGGCTTTCTGCACTAGATGGCTCTAGTTTTGAAAAGAATCAAGAGCTGTTTTCACTAGGTGGCCCTAATTTTGAAGATAATCAAGGCCTGTATACTCTAAATGATTCTAGTTTTGAAGAGAGTCAAGGCCTGTATACTCTAGATGACTCTAGTTTTGAAGAGAGTCATGGGCTGTCTACTCTAGTTGGCCCTAATTTTGAAAATAGTCAAGGGGTGTCTACACTAGATGGCCCTAGTTTTGAAGATAGTCAAGGGATGTATGCACTAGGTGGCCCTAATTCTGAATATAATCTAGGGTTGTTTGCTCTAGCTGGTATTAATTTTGAATGGATAGACTAGAAGGAGGGTAACTAGTGAACATCACATATCTTCAGTTCTTGGGTTATTCTCATTGAATAAATAACTTAGAATAAATTGATGTGACAAACCTTAGATCTACAGTCCATCATGTTAACCACTGGGCTGTGCATGGCTCTTGACAGGGAGAGAGAAATTGCAAAATGGCTCTGAATATATATAATAGGATACATTTTGCATACTGTAAGGGAAGTAAATCACTGATAAACATTAACGAAGTGAAGTGAACAAAAGAGAAACCTTTACCTCTCCAAAAGAAATTATCAATGGCAATGCATTAAAGTAATAAACAAGCATAATAGAGATTTTACAGTTCTAAATGTGATATCATGTTTAAATGTAACCAAAACACATGCCAGTGTTCATTCCACTAATCTGAATGTCTACATAATATTGCAGAAACTAGGAACAGACTATTGGTTAGCAAGTCAGGAAAGTTCTAATTCTGAGTAAATGATATGCCACCTTACATATTTCACTCTTTCAGATGTGGGCACGTTGTTTACGTGACAATAAATCTACTGTTTAGAAAAATTATTAGTGTAAACAACTGGTTTTCTTCTCGTTGCTTAGCAGTCCTAACTTAGAGATGACTATACGTGATTCTTAAGATTATTGGCTTGGGTCTTTAGGCCATGTGTCACTTAAGGCTCTATTTGGGATAAAAATCTATATAAATGTAACAGTACTGCCTGTTTTCTGTTGTATGTCAACGTAATTACTTCACATGGTGTATGGAGGTTAATTAGTTCCATATAGTGGTACACAAACATTTTAAGTTTTGGATTTTGCAGTTTTTTTAGCATTTTTATTATTACTATTTCTCCCTCTGTTGATGGAGTTTCAAAATATGGCATGAAGTTTTGTTAGGTCCATGGGTTTTCACATTTTGTGTTTTACAGTTTTAATGGGCATTTTTGAATTTTGTACAATTACATAAAAAAGAAGCAACTTTTCATGTCCTAAGTTAACCTTTCATTAATTATATATTTACATAACTTCTGTCCAGAGCATGGGTACTCCATCTAGTAACAAACATTGTACAAAAACTACATTTAAAAGCTACAAATAAAACCAAAAGGTTGGAAATAGGCAAAAGAATATGAAAAATGAACTACTGAAGGTTTCATTCATTTGTGTGTGTGTTTTATTTAAACATAAAGCTACACAGTGGGCTGTCTATGCTTTGTCTACCATGGGTATTGAAACCTGATTCTTACACATGGACTTACTGCTGAACCATGGGGAACACTAATGGATAATAATAATAATAAAAAAGCTGAACTACTACAGACAGATGAATCTATGTTTGAACTTTTTGGCTGATAGCTGTGGATCATTGACCCATATAAAACATCACTATTACTGTCATAACTATAAAAACTAAAGTTATATAAATATTTTTATTTATTTTTTATGTGCAACAGATATGTCTACTTCCAAACTTTTAAATATAATTTTTAAAGAATGTCTTTCATTTAATGAAGTAGTTATAAATATATTTGAAAAACAACTGATCTTCACACACACACACACACATCTATCTATCTATCTATATATATATATATATATATATGTCTACTGTTAAATGTTCATAATACAAACTATAATTTAAACTTGTGGTTTTTCATAATATGAAGTACTCATAACTAAATTTAATTCCAGATATTGTTTCAAGTACCGTTTGTTATTAAGTATAACTTGAATATATAAAGACCAAAGAAATAGAAAAAAATTATCTTATTGATTAATGTCTTCAAGATTTCATCAGTTAATTACTTTGTGGAAGCAATTTTTCATCTTATTCTTTGTAGATTGAGTGAGTTACTTCATATATATTTATTATTATATTTTTATATAAATGAGTAATTTTCACAGATGTTAGACTGCTTTGGTCATTTCTCCAAGAATTACTAAATGACCCAGAACAGCGATACCATCATTGTATAGCATGGAAAGACAAATTCAACGGTGTGTTTAAGATTGTCGACCCCAACCATTTAGCACGTTTGTGGGGAATGCAAAAAAATCATCTCAACATGAATTTTGACAAGATGTCTCGGGCTCTCAGATACTACTATAGAGTAAAAATTCTAAAAAAGGAACCTGGAGAGAGACATTGTTACAGGTTACTGATTTTACTTACAATAACTTGTAGTGATATGTGTGTCTAGATTAAGTAATTTTGTTTAGTAGAAATGGCTTTGATATAAAATTCAAATATTTCATCAGTAAATTTATATAAATTGTAAAACCATAAATTGTAACCAGAGCGTTGTCAGATAGATAAATACAAATAAGCCAGTTTAGGTTCCTTCATCTTCATATTTATAGTTTGTATTTGTGACTCACTACTGCCAGTTTTTATTTATTTTATTTCACAGCTTATGTTAGTAGATTAGGTATATCCACAAGCTGTTTAACACAAAAGAAATATTAATATCTCATATTCAGTTACAAAGCACAAATAATTTTCAGTCTGTTAATGTAAAACCAAAGGAACTGGTGAAACTTGTACAATAATGTTATACAAGCTGGGATATTATTATGATTGAAGTTAATTATACATTAATTATAACTTTCAAAGAAACCTATCTGTTAAAGAGCTAACTAGCTTCTTTCATAAATGTTGCAGAATGAGAGCTTGTTGATAATTTCTCATTTTGGAGCTCTATCCAAATAATTATTATTCAAGTTATTTTTATTTTATTACATTAATGATGAGTTCATTCATATTTTGATAAAGGTGAAAAAATACGTGTTGGTCTGTAGAATTATTCTAAACTCAGAAAAAATATGTACTTTTAAAAAACAACAAATTAAATATATATCTTTTTTTTTTCTAAACAGATTTCTACGGCCCCCTGGTGAGCTGCGGCACTGTAAACAGAGGTCACTGCTGATCAAAGATGCAGTTAATGCTACATCAGCAGTAATCACCCCTTCGGGTACAGCTAATGATGCTGAGATGACAGTGTTAGATATGAGTATTAAGGAAGAGTGTGAATAAGTGTTTGCCATAGTTTGGAAATTGTCGAAAAGTTTGTTGATAATACAAAAATGAAGTGCCTTTCATATTTATGTCACGTGACATAAGCATATGATATACATATGTTTAAAACACCTGAACTTGTAAAACAACAAAGGAGAAGGTTGTTTTATTCGTTTTTTTTAAACAATGATTTGTGGTGTTATGGAAACGAAATGTTATATCGAGTTTAGATTTCAACGTCTTTGAAGATATTATAGAAGCCATAAACAGAATAATGGAGAACTCTGCATCTTTGTGCAGAAGGTGCATCATATCTGTTGTGTGCTGACAGTTTTGTAAATCACATGACTCTGTATTTATTACCTTATTTTTTACATTTGTAATGAATTATTCTTTATGAAATGTGTTGGGAAACTAGTAACTCTAAAGTGTAAAACGAATGTTTCATTTGGCTGTAAAAATATTAAAGTCTATCTAAATGATGTAACATTCCTTAATGTTTGAATCACCTTTTTTTATGAAAGAAAAAAAAAGTATTTATTTTTCCCACTTGAATTCCAAAAACAATTGCCCATATCAAGAGAAAAAATACTGCATTCCCTAATATTTTATGTTGATTAGTCTTGTAATTTTTCAGGTTGTTTAAATAACAGTGGGTATAGTATATAGTAAATGAATGAAGTATTTATTAAAACTATTAATCTGAAAACTCAACAGCTTGAAAGCAACAAACATAATTAAACACTATGATGATGTATTCCCATTAGACAGGATGCCAGACCATTACAGTTTAACCAGATAGTTTTAGCTGGGGCCTGTTTCACATCTGACAGAGCTGAAACAAATTTGGGTAAACTGTCTAGCTAAAGGAACAGTGACTAGGCAGGAGTAAGGTTTGAACTTACAACCTTTTAATTAATATTCCAAAGTACTAACTATTGGGCCATAATGTTCCCTAACATACAATGTCATGGTTAGTTATTGTTTAATTGCATCATGTGGCAGAGCCTGTAAAAAGAAAAAAACAACTAGATAGAGAGATAAACTGTCATTTACTACATAGTTTCTTTTACTAAACTATTAACTGTTACTTAAGATGACACATTGCCATGCACCCCTTTTATTATATTTGTTTTACTTCAAGTGTTCATTAAAGCCAATGTAAGATGCCTTTCTTGAATTTAAAAAGATTAGTTCCTAGAAGTCTGTAGAGTAACAGCCTATTTCATTTTCTAGCACTAAACTTTGTGAAAAGCATGCAGTTATATTTTCCTTGTTCATGGTCCAAAAACCAAGAAGGCAACAAGTAAATCTATAGGTATTTGAATTTAATATAACAACTATGGATTTTTTTTAGTCAATTTTAGTTGTTAAACAGTTTTAAGGGAATTTTTTTTTTTTGTGAAAGATTAAATCAACTTTTCACAACTCGGTGATTTATTTATCTTGATTTTATCTGCTAATTTTCTCATAGTTTTTACTTAACTAAGGGAAATCTTGTGGGGAAAGACTTAACTAAATCTTAATATCATAGATATCTGCTACTATTTCAGTAAAAGACATAATTTATTTTTTATCATACAATATACTACATATCTGCTTTGCACTGTTTCTAAGTGAAAGGTGTGTGTTAAGTGGATTTGTTGAAAATCACAGTAACGGTTTTCCATATTATAGCTAACAACAATGTGTATTAAAAATGTTTATCTAACATAATCATATTGCAACAGAAAGTCTGATCCACATTTAATTGTAGAACATTAAACACCATGAATGTACTGTTGCCACATAAATATATATTTTATTCCCTATACACAGAATAAAGAAAGAAGCAAAACAGATTTCTTTAACACTGATAACTACATGTAGGGATGTAAACTGTTAGATATTTTTTTTGATAATATGTGCAATAGTTTAATGCTTATTTCTCAAATAGGAAAAAACGAAATGCTGGTTGGAAAATAATGTTGAAAGCTGTGTAAAACTGGGTTCAAGATCAAAGCCATTTTTGAAATGCTTATGGCAGAATTGATTTTATGTTTGAACACAAAATTTACAGATCTGTATAAAATTTATAAAATACTGTGAATTAAAATACATTTTTTTATTATCAGGAATATTAGTCGGTGAAAACTTTATAATGAAGTACATTAACCATGTTTTGAAGAGGGCAATATAGGTGCTTCATTAGGATTTAATTACAAGTTAAGAAAACTTTGTTGTACATACATATTGTAAAAATAATGTACATAAAATGTTTTAATTGCTCTATGTTTTTTTAATGGCAGCATATTTCTAAAATGTTCACTTAGTGTTTGAGGAACTTGATTTTTAGTTTCTGTTTAACTTATTTAAGGTTGCTATAAAATAGGTTTTGAACATTGTAAGATACTTTGTTCCTTTTTCTTTGTGATTTTGAAATTTTCAAAAACTGAAAAAAATTTAAACAGCAGCTATTACTATTTGTGATTATTTTCCATTTACATCAATTTATGAAGATATAAATTTTATTTTTATTTATTTTTGAATAACTTGTAACAATTCTGTGATCATCAACTGAATCAAAACAAGTTTTTTGTATCTAACGTTATATGAAGGATTTGAATGCTTTTAAAACTGTCCTTTTCTTCAGAAGGAAAAAATAAAAATAAATATTATTTTACTTATTTTCTTCTCTTATTTCAGTTAAGACGGTGTGTCATTTTCTTAAAATAAAACTTCCAAGACCCCTGAAGAATCTTGAATAGTCATAGAAGTTTTAGGGTTAATGCTAACTCCTATAGTATTTTGCTGTTTTGTACTTTTGAAAGATGAAAGACATTTTGATTTGTGAACTTAGTTTATTGTTTGTATCAGATTATTGTTGCAGTAAATCTGTTTGTACTGGAAGCTTAAAGAAAGCCAGTATTATCCAGAGATCTGATGCACAACTGTTTAGTTCAAGGACTAAATTCAGGTATCATAGGCCTTTGCTATGACAAAGAACCAGGATATCCACCTCTATTCCTGATTTGAGTTAGTTCTTACAGTATATCCTTTGAATCCTATGTTTATGTCACTTTAAAAAAGTTACTTAGGCTCGAGGATAAATATTTCAACTCAACAAAACTGCCACTGCCTAAGACTTTAGGGCTGAGAAATCCACCAGAATTACCTTTATTTGTATTGGTCATCTTTTTGACAAGAATATATCTAGTAAAGAACAGTTACATTTAATGATGCCAGTAAGCAAAGTAATATATACATATATACAAACCATTTTATATTCACCAAGTTATTAAAATCATGAGGTATTAACAACTACTTAAACAGTTAATATCCTTTGCAATTCCTTCATGCTTTCATTCTAAAATTCCACTAGTGTGTCCTTCAGGGGAACAGTGGTAAGTTTTCTGACTCTAAATACTAAAATCTGGGGTTCAATTCCCATGGTAGATTAATCAGATAACTCAATTAGACTTTGTTCTAAAAATAAAAACAGTTAGCTAAAATAAAAGAACACATTGCCTAACAAAAATATATATAAATAATAAAACATTGTATACATATATATGAAAACTATTCTAATTTTAACAAACAAAAATTAAGGTCAAATAAAAAAAAATTAACTTCAATAATTCTGTAGTATGTACCTTCAGAAGTAAAACCAGTTAATGTTTTTTTATTCATACGTAAAAACAAGGTTTGCAATACAATTTACTGTTTTACACATAAAATAAAATAAAGAAATCACTCTTATTCACTATGTGACTGAATAAATAAATAAATTTACACAATTAGCTAACAGCATATACAATTTGTACTCATAAAAACATATGGTACTAAATCCTAGTGACTTAAGCCTATTTTAATATCTCAGGTCCCTACTAGATGGCTCACTCAATCATTAAATCTTGCCCGAGTGAGTTGTCTTTATTAAATGTGTAATTTGAATATAAATATATATGTATATATATATTTTACTAAAGGTAATCAGATTTTCTTTTCAATGTTTTCATGCTTCTTTATATTGTTTGTTCAAAAGGAATTTTGTAATGAATATTCAACATTTGTGGCTGGTGTCGTATTAACACTTTAAATCATTTAAAATCAAATATTAATTTACTAGCATTTAACGGAATTATAACTTCTATAATTACTACTTTACCATGGTGTTTACTTGCTGTCATATTCATCTACTACATATATTGTTGCATGGTGGTTTCCTTTGACCAATAAATTCACAA
The DNA here is from genome assembly GCF_004210375.1 of Tachypleus tridentatus. NCBI lineage: Eukaryota > Metazoa > Arthropoda > Merostomata > Xiphosura > Limulidae > Tachypleus > Tachypleus tridentatus. Next base: position 64,319,936 of record NC_134833.1, on the reverse strand, counting down.
CACGTGACACTTCTTTGCACACAGACACGACTCCTGTTTTCATATTTCATGCTGATACAAGAGTGAAGTAAAACACCACGACTAGATCCATTATCCATTCTGGTACATCCATTACTTTACTCTCTTGTAACATTTCTTTTGACATCTTATTTATACCAGTGACAAACCTTTTGGTTCGACTTTGACCAGAACGTGGCACTGAATATTAGTGAAACTATGAGTAACACCTTGATGTCCTACAATCTTTGAATTATGGAAAGGTCTGGAGGAACTCGTATCTTAGAGATCTGAGGACAATTAGTTATAGAACAATATGACAATCAGTGGTTGACACTTATAGTACAACATACCTTCTTTCTCTCATAACTGACCATACAAGTGCCACAAGTTACGTGGTGTTTCATGTTGAATTAGTCAGTTTTTGCTGGCTGCAATTTACCTTGATCACTGCAAGAAGCACCAATACTAGATCCGGGTCCTTAAGTTGCTTTCCTGAGTGTAGCCAAAGTGTTAATTGTTGAAACCCTTCACTGATTGAATCTCTTATTACACATAGTATTCATGATTAGGACATTCCAATAAACGACAGGATCTCACCATATAGTGAGATAATGTATTTTTATTTCTACGCTACAGGCTTGGGTGAGGAAATATGATGAACTCACATTTGTGTAATAATGTTATCCAACGTATTTTCATTCCTTATATATTCTTAAAGTTCATCAACCATTTCAGAATACCATAGTATTCACCTATACCTTTACCACAAAAGTAGTGTTGATAGTGTTTTATGAAGATGACAATAACAAGCAGTTCTTTCTTTATCATACAGTACTTATTTTGAGGAAAAATGGGTGTAAGATTACTGTATGTGATTGCATGTGCAACTTTATGTTGCAACTTTTATAGCATTAGGAATACATTTTCTTATTGTGGGTGTGCTGATGATGAAGCCTCCACTAAAGCAAATTTTATAAATCAGAATGCTAGTTCACATTCTTTGGCAAAAGTAGACAATAATGCTGCTATATTAAAGAAGTCTGCCACAAACCATCGATAATATGATGAAAAGCAAGGAAACTTGTTGTTTAGTGTAAGTTAGGGCTAACTTCTCACCTTTGCTATTTCAGCTAGGGCTATGGAAATGTGTACTTGAAAGAACATTTTCTTGGTTACAGTTTCAAATCTGCTTTCTTTATCTGCTGGAGTGCCATTTTCAGGCTTTAAGTTATAACTCAAACACCAAACCATCCTCGATGTAAAACAGGAGTCCTTTCAGTGTAAACTCCATTAGCTACTCTAACCTAATGGGCACGTTACACGGAACAACTGGCATGACACGAAACTATTTCAAGCCATTTCTCATGCGAAAAGCAATCTTTGTTTCGTTCTCGCCATCCAACACGACTTGCCATTTGGATGCCAGATCTAATATGTTGAACCGATAGGAATCTTCCAATGTGTCTAAACATTCGTCTGTCCATAGCAAAGGAAAGGTGTCAATATGAGTTAGTGTTCACCTGTCTCAAATCAATATGGAATCTCCAATACCAATTTCTTCGTGACAATTACTACTGGAGGTAACCAACTACTCTTCAATGGTTTTATGCTCCTTTATATTAATGTCCGCTGCCTTAGTGCTGGTAAAGCCGTTAGTTCTCCATGGATAGCCACGTATTTTCTATGAGACAAAGTGCAATAGATGAAACCCTGAAGTTACTGTTAGCCCTGGTTATTTCTACTCTGCTTAACATCTCAATAACCATAAAGAGCACTGTCATTGTACGTTACAAATTAAGTCCAGTCTGTTTATTTCCTTGCTCAAGCTCAGTTAGCTAAAATCCAGTATCGCTGTGTAATGTACAGTGAAGCGCCGTTAAGCTGCGTCAACCTGCTTAACCGCGGCGTAAGTGGTCCGCGGCTTAAACCTTTGTGACTGAAAAGCTGAAGTCGCCAACAGCTCCGCTGAGAAGCCTCATTCGGGCCATTGCGTGACCATTATATCGGATTATCGAATTAAAAAATAATACTTTAATTATTGATCACATTTTTCACGGATTTACCGCGGATTAACTTTAATGTATGGAGAGGTGTGATTCGGTAACAATGGCGGCCTCCATAAAGCTGACATAGAGAGCGGATAAGGTAGATTAACGGTCGATTTCTATTGTAATATATTTTATTTATTTCCCAAATTAAAGCAAATCCTTTTTTAAATATCCCCTTGAAGTTATAAAGCCAGGATTAAATTCGTAAGCCGCGTTTTTACACGTTCTTAAATTAGCGGTGAGCCGCGATAATCCTCGCTCACATTGCTCACAAGACTTGCTACAGCGGCTTAAGCGATTTCGCGGTTTACTGGTCCGCGGCTTAATGGCGCTCCACTGTATATGGCCAGTCTTCCCATTGTGAAGTGATCCAACCTAATTCTCTTTGAGGAAATCAATTCAATCTGAGAACGTTACAGGACTGCTAAACGTTAGTAAATCAACTTATAGTTGCGTAATGAATACAAGAGTAAAACTGATTAGTAAATAACTGTTTTATTTTATTTCTTAAGATAAGCCTATAGTTACTTGTAGAAGTTGAAGTTGTAAAATTAAAATGCCTCTGTTGTCATTAAATGAACTGGACTTTGAGATTTTACCAATTAATTCAGATAACTCTCCAGACAAACGAAACTGTTACAAAACTATTATCAGGAGTGCATTGTTTTGGTAAATATATAATGTGTAGATTAAATTTCAAGATGACCATTCATATTAAAAGTGGGATGGAGAGACGAACGAGAAGAAAGGGGCAGACAATTAAATGGAACCAGAAAAAAAATTACAGAAAATTATAAAAGAATCGAGAAGTAAGACACGGATTTGTGAGAAGATCCAAAAGAAAGAGATGTAAAATTTAAAGAAGAATTAAAAATAAAAATATACTTCATTGAAAGCAAAATCAAAGAAAGTATTGGATATGTAAGGAGAGATTACAAGAACAAAACCGAAGAATTACAAGAAAAGAACAATAATGTCAAAAATTAAGTACAAAAAGACATCTATAATGTTTAGAAGGTCCTAATAATAAATTTTGAGAAATAAATCAGTGAGGTAGAAAATAACATCAGTGACAATATAAAACATCTATGAAATGAAATTGTAAATGCAAAAATAAGAAAAACCACTCCTCTCTGCATCTGCCCAAGAATTTCAAGTTTAACACCATTAACTATAGAATATAAGAACCCATCTTTTGTTCTACACCTTTCGCCACTAATGCTGCGCCACCCATGACAGCCACACTATCCTGGACTAGTCCAATCATATCACTACATTATCAGGTTCTAGCTTTTGTGTATGTCTTTTGAAATTCACGCAAAACTACTCGAAGGCTATCTGCGCTAGCCGTCCCTAATTTAACGGTGTAAGACTAGAGGGAAGGCAGCTAGTCATCACCACCCACCGCCAACTCTTGGGCTACTCTTTTACCAACGAATAGTGGGATTGACCATAACATTATAACGCCCCCACGGCTGAAAGGGTGAAGATGTTTGGTGCGACCGGGATGCGAACCTGTGACCCTCGAATTACGAGTCGAACGCCTTAACACGCTTGGCCATGGGAATTTTGTTAAATAAAAGCAAGTATACATCTTTAAAGAAAGCTTTGGAACGTAAACCCGTTGCAGCACAGGTTGTTTTTGTTTGTTTATTTTTTGAATTTCCCTAATTTAGTAGTGTAAGGTTAGAGGGAAGGCAGCTAGTCATCACTACCCACCGCCAACTCTTGGGCTACTCTTTTACCAACGAATAGTGCAACCCTTCTAAATCCTACACTACATTATATGACACTAATGCTATCTCGTATTTAACACATTAATTTGTTATTAAATTATGGCACAAAAAAAGGAGTATTCCTGTTGTTGCCTAGTCAGCGATTATTTTTTTAAGTGTTTCTTTATTTCTACGAGATATAGTACTGACTAATCTCTACACTGTATATATTGTTACCGTTTCTCACATCGTCCAGTTTAGCTAATGAATATCCTCTTGAACAGTGAGTTATTTGTGGGAGGTAAAAAAAGAGATAGATTTTGTTTGTTTGTTTTTTAATTTTGCGCAAAGCTACACAAGGACTAACTGTGCTAGTCGTCTCTAATTTAACAGTGTAAGAGTAGAGGGAAGGCAGCTAGTCATCACCACCCACTGTCAACTCTTGAGCTACTCTTTTACCAACGAATAGTACGATTGATCGTCACATTATAGCGCCCCCACGGCTGAAAGGGCGAGCATGTTTGGTGCGACCGGAATTCGAACCCGCGACCCTCACCTTACGACTTGAACGCCTTAACCCATTTGGCCATGCCAGGCAGGTAGATCTAACCTACTATTTTCGCGTATCTTTGAATTTGAGCCACAAAGGACAGATTAAGACGAAAGAAACATCTACAGTTAATTTGATTTCTTATAAAAAATCAGGCCTATTGGTTTCTAATAATTCGTTGACTTTCGACATTTAAACCGTAACTAAGTTTACACCAATCAAGAAATAATGGGTATTGGCTGCTGCATCAGCTTTGAAGTCTTCAGTCTTCTTTCTCCTCCAACCCCCCAAAAAAAAGAAAAAAAGAGTGAGAGACAAAAAACTACACATAAATTGTGTTGAAAATGCTTCTATAAACATATTCTTCTAAAAGAATGTAAGCAAAGTTCCATAGTTTATTTGGCTAGCCGTAATTTAAACAATAAGGTTAAAGTAGTTACGATGATTGGCTATTATTGTTAAGCTCAAAGCTACATAGTGATTCTTCTACGCTGTGTATACCGCAGGAAATCGAACCTGAGATTGTAAGCCTTGTTACTAGTTGTTTTTAGTGATGTTAAATTGTTCCACGTAGATTAAAATGAAGTATAACCACCCCATTCTCACCTCAACCATTAGTACTGATATAGAAAGTTTAATAAAGTAAAATTATAGACATAAATCTACGAGCGAGCGGATCCAAAACTTTGCAATACATTGTTTTTGAATTTCGCGCAAAGCTAGCCGTCTGTAATTTAGCAGTGTAAGACTAGAGGGAAGGCAACTAGTCATCACGACCCACTACCAACTTTTGGGATACTCTTTTACCAACTCATAGTAGGGTTGGCTGTCACATTATAATATCGACACCATGACTGAAAAGGCGAACATGTTTGGGTGATGGGGATTCGAACCCGCGACCCTCAAATTGCAAGTAGAGGGCCCTAACCAAGTTTTCAATCAGAAATTGACAAATTAAAGGGAAAATGAGGGGGAAATTATCTGCAGGTAACATAATAAGAATTATATGTGTTTAGATTTGAGTCACAAAACAATTGGAATTGTTGAGTCAAAAGTGGAACAAATTGTTTGAATTTATTAAGATTACCATGTTAAAACAAATCTTTTAACAATAAAGGTCTCTAAAAGTTGTTATTTATACTGGCGGTGTACGAATGTGTTGCTAATATAAGTATATGCAAATAACTTAAGTTCATTGTTTCTTTGTTTTAGCGCACATGTGCGCTGGCCACGGCGGGTTCGAATCCTTAATCATTAGGCGTTGCACATGTAATACTGACCATTCAGAATACATTCAGCTAGTTGTGAGTTGCTATTAACCCAATTTCATTGTCATTTATTTATTTCTAACGCTAGTAGATAGGAGGCTAAAGGTATATGTAACGTTATATGAAGGTTATATAAATTCTTAGAAGTAATAAAGTACTTACTAAATTTAATTTTCTATCTCTCTCTATATATATATATTTAAATACACAAGTAAAAAAACTCAACCTTTAGCTATTCTAAATTTAGATCTTGAAAAAGCCTTTGACCGCATTAATCATAATTATTTAAAAATATATATTTAGAAAATTTGGATTGGGTGTGAATATTATAAAAGCGACTGAAGCAATGTAGTTGTTCATTGGTTGGTTTCAACTACAGCTATTTCTTTTAAGACGGGTTTAAGGTAAAGAGATCAAATAAGTATTTTTTATTACACTGCAATAGAATCTTTTCTTTGTAATTTTACAAAGAAAATTAGTTCCTTAAGCTCAATATGAAGTCATAATTGTAATGAAATACTTATTTTATCATCTAATGCTGACAATATAAACATTTATATCAAACAGTTGTCAGAATATCATCAAGGAATTAGAAATATATTCGGAATCGATGAAGAAATATTATTTGGTTTATGGTCTAGCGCTCTGAGAACAAGAATATAAAATACACTGGGCTATACCCGGTCGAATCAAGGAATTAGAAATATTTGGAGTATATTTAGGAAATTCTTTGGTGTGGATTCAGACAAACTAGGATGAACTGAAAGAGAAATGTAGTAGCGTTTTCAACCTTTTTATCATTAAAATAAAAAAATATTAATTATTAATCAAATTATTATTAGTATTATATAGATACTATATAATACTAGATAACAGATTTTAGGTGTTAGAACCACCTAATTTTCAAAATACTTTCATACAATTTGTTCGAATTAAGTTCATTGGGGTAATAGAAATACTTTACCTTTTGAAGAAGGTGGATTAAATCGTACATCCCTGAATGATAAACTGTTTTTACGTTTCGTTACTTCGAACGTGTGTTGCATAAACTCACCAGTTCACCCATCCAAATTACAATTTTTAAAAGGGCGTATCATATCCATGTTTTGGTTTTCTAACAGTTCTTTTAATGGATAATATGGAACCACGAGGAAAGTTAGGAATGTTTTTTTAAAAACCAATCTGGCCAAGCACTTCTAAAGAGCCTCTTTTGTTAATTTCTTATTTATTAGATAGAAAACAGGGAATCCATGTTGTTATTTTTACTGGTTGGTAAATCAGATGAAACCAGTATAAGACATTTTAGATAACGAAATAACTAAATAGGAAAACATAAGGTTAATATCTTTATCACAATTATATAATGATGAAAACGAAAAGCGCTTGAAATGTTTATTAACTGTGATTACAATAAAGTTTTTATCTTATAGGATTAACTAGTAACAACGAAAAGTTAACTAACAACAAACAAGCTAATACATCTAGTTTAGAATCACCAGTAGCAGAAGAGGACATTAAAACATTGTACAGAAACTCAGTAAAAGAAAATAAAATAATTTTGGAAAGCTACCATCCTAAATTATTAAAAAGAATATGGAAAACAATATACAAAAGTAGGGCTAAAAAACGTGATACAGATATATAGTGGAGACTTATAATGTACTATCTAACCATACTAAATGTAAATGAAAACGAATTATGTTTATGCTGTAACAGGTAACAAATGGAATATGTATTTCAGGTGTATTACAAACGAACTTTTATTACACATGAATTCTAAGATAAGTTCAAAAATTTTGAGAAGAACAAGTGAATCGTACGATTATTGGAATTTACACTCTTATAAAAGTTGTAATAATTTTAAATTAATTAAGGTGTGTACTTTCATCATTATTTTAGGAAAGAGGACTACATACAGTTACTGGTGGAGTTACATAAACAATCAACATATTCCTTATGTTAAAACAACTGAAGAGAAATTATCATGTTATTTCACTAGCTGATTGAAGTCATGAATTACATCAGAAAGTATGTGGTCAGAACGAAATACTGAATTAGAATTATTTAAAAAAATTAGATTCTAGAATGCTGGTGGTTTATTATAAATCGAAATATTGTGAAATTTCCTATTTTTGAATAATTTATTATTTTTTCTTTCCTGTGTGATATACATGTGTATTTTTATTTTAAATAATTATTGTATAATATAATGTATTAAGTCAATAGTAGTTGATGATATGATTAAAACTTATAATGCAACAGATTGAATGTTTTAATAAAACGATTCAAAATCAATTCAACATTTTCCAGCTATTACTTCTAGGGTTGTTGATTATAGTTAAAGGAAATCCTTATATTAAGACATTATCCATGTAGTGGTAGTATGCAGTAATTACTTACAGATGTTACGGGTAAGAGTGATAAATTATTCATTTAAATGGACAGTTGTTTTTATTTACTTGTAAAAACTGGTTCTTTAGTATCAAACTTGTAAAAATTAGTTGTTTTAATAAAAAGGTATCAAAAAGTGTTTATCTATAATAGTCACTGAACTGGGTTTCAGGTAATTTATCAATAAGGTTGTAGTACTAAAATTCGGGGTTCGATTCCTGCAGCGGTCACTGTGCTTCTTGGCACTTAAAATAAATAAACTTTTCGTTGAAGAGTAATGATCAATAAATCATCGAAATATTATATTATATTTAACTGTTAAAAGGTGTGTGAGGGTCGAAATACCGTATTTGTAAGGTCTCTGGAATAACGTGTTATCAGTGATTTGGCAGGAAGGAAAAAAGGACACCTAGTCGGCGCCAACTTTCTACAAAATAACATTTAAAAAATCCCAGAATAATATCATACAGAGACGAAGTTAAATTTCCATTAGCACCTTAGCAAAAATGTCAGAGAGATATGCTGGCTCTCAGAGTATAAAGATCGAGTATGTGGAAAAGTTTTTTGTTTTGCTTTTAATAGCGCCCTCCTTTCTAACGATGCGTTGAGTTAAGCCCCTCCCGGTACCTTGAGTAATCGGATATCTTATCTATGTATATACTATACATGTCTTTATCCATCATAATTCTTGGTACTATATTAATTAATAGTAGTAATATATTCTTCAAAACAAGAAACGCAAAAGGGATTTTTTTTTTATTTTAAAGAGAAATATATGTAATAACGTTACAAGCTCAGAGTATGTGATGTTACACGTGTTAAGGCACTGATTGCCAGACCAAAATGACAATAAAAGTTGTGCACTTTGAAAACGGAGGAAAACATCGGATTTTTCGCCAAAACGCATGCGTGTCCAATAAATTTGTTTGAGAGATCTGCATGTTCTGCAAGTGCAACATGTGCAAAATCCCTATAAAAGTGACGGGTTCTCGGTTTCCATAGCTCAGTGTTAAGCCACCGACACGCAATACAGTTACGCCAAGACTGATTGAACGCAACAACGCTGGAAGCAGGCGAATCTCGATCAGATGTTGCCAGAGCTGTGAATGTCCACCAAAGCACCATCACAAGGCTATGGAATCGTCACCAACAACATAGATCAACTCGTGACCGTCCACGATCTGGCAGACCTCGTGTGACCACGCCCGCATAAGATTGCTACATCCGGTTACATCACCTTCGGGATAGGACCACCACTGCGACGTCTACTGCCTCAACCATACCAGGGCTGCGTAGGATTTCTGATCAGACCGTACGCAACCGTCGACGAGATGCAGGAATCCGATCTCGACGTACAGTCAGAGGCGTCATCCTCACCCAGCAACATCGTCAAGCACGGCTGCAGTGGACTCTGGCACATCGGGTATGGCCTCATCGACGATGGAGGCATGTTTGGTTCAGCGTTGAATCACGTTTATGCTTCGTAGGCAGGATGGAAGGACCCGTGTTTACCGTCGCCGAGGTGAACGTTTTGCAGCAAACTGTGTGCAGGATGTTGACAGATATGGTGGTGGCAGCGTTATGATGTGGGCTGCCATCGCCTACAATGCCAGAACAGACCTTTTGCACATTCGAGGGAATCTTACGGCTCAACGATACGTTGACGAGATTCTTAGGCCCCATGTGCAACCCATCATGGTGAACGTCAACGACGTTTTTCAACATGACAACGCCCCTTCTCACACAGCTCGACTCACCACTGTCTTCTTGAGACACCACAACATCAACGTTCTTCCCTGGCCCTTCAGATCACCAGATTTAAACCCCATCAAACATCTTTGGGACGAGTTGGACCGACGTCTGCGACGGCGACAACCTCAACCGCAGACTCTACCTCAGCTTGCAGCAGCTTTGCAGGCTGAGAGGACAGCCATTAATTCGTCATCTCATCGATTCCATGGGCAGGAGATGCCAAGCAGTTATTGATGCTTACGGGGGGCATACTCGTTATTGACGTTGAGTGACGTTAAACTTCACCTAGTGAGCGTGGACTTCGCCTTTGCAGACTTTGGATGTTCAGCAGTGAATGTGCAAAGTTTCACACATGTCATACAGAACTACCCGGAATAAACTTATTAACAATGTGTCTCATATTTTGCCTTTTGCGTTTCTTTTTTTTTGAAGAGTATATTTGTACGGTGGTTTTTCAAAGTTATTTATTTTTAACTTTTTACTTTCATATCATACTTAAATGCTCCTATAGTCATGGTTTGCACACCTTTCGGGAGCGCACCCCATAGTTTGCTCATCACGAATGTAAAATATAGAAGAAAGATGCATTACAAATTATGTAACTGATAATATATTCGTACCAAACCCTCTTTCTGCAGTCCTTACTTTCCACACCCATACACTGAAGTATGCAAAATGCAATTATTTGGGTTTTAATTCGTTTGTCGAATTTGAAGCATAGCGATATGAAAGATTAGAAGGAAAGCAGCCAATCAGCTTAGAAATAACAGACTTTAAGGGAAAGGCAGCCAGTCAGCTTAGAAATGATAGATTAAGGAGAAGGCAGCCAGTTAACTTAAAAATGAAATATTTTAAGGGGATGGCAGCCAATCAATTTAAAAATAAAAGCTTTTAAGGGGAAGACAGCCAGTCATTTTTAAAATGAGTAAACAGAAGGAAGACAAACAATATACACTCGAAAAATGGGAATATTCGCAACTTTGTAACACCTTCGCGGCTGAAAGTTTGTTTTTAAATTTCGCACAAAGCTACTCGAGGGATAGCCATCCCTAATTTAGTAGTGTAAGACTAGTGGGAAGGCAGCTAGTCATCACCACCCACCGCCAACTCTTGGGCTACTCTTTTACCAACGAATAGTGCGATTGATCGTAACATTATAGCGCCCCCACGGCTGAAAGGGCGAGCATGTTTGGCGCGACCGGGATGCGAACCCGCCGCGGCTGAAAGAACCCGAACTTTTAAAAACCCGCAAATTGCGGGTGGAGAACCTTGATAACCAGACGCTAGGCCTTGGGGTTTTCAAGAGATATAGCTAAGCGACAGTTAAAAGGTGTATTTATTCTAATAATTACAATACTTTTAACATACTTCTTATACTTACAACTTTGTTTACTTCATTTTAGCCACGTAGTGAAACTTTTGATTACAGTTTTATACGCGTATCAATAATATCAAATAAATTTGTGTGAAGTTACACGGTGTACAATTTATGTCAAATATGATAATTAATTCTGTGGTTATCAATAATTATATATCCAACTCTTAAGGCCTATTCAGCATGTCACAGGAACTTTGTTTTCTTTTGCGATTACAAAGTGTAGGTCTATGCTGATATAAGTTCCGTTGTATCGTTGCTGTTACCATAGTAATTCCACTAATAAGGTTTACAAATCCTGCCATAAAATCCAGCAGACATCGTAATGTTACAAAATAACTTACACCGACTGAAATACATGAACATAAAAGGGGCCCGGCATGGCCAGGTGGGTTAAGGCGTTCGACTCGTAATCTGAGGGTCGCGGGTTCAAATCCCGGTCGTACCAAAATATGCTCGCCCTTTCAGCCGTGGGGGCGGTATAATGTGACGGTCAATCTCCCTATTCGTTGGTAAAAGGGTAACCCAAGAGTTGGCGGTGGGTGGTGATGACTAGTTGCTTTCCCTCTAGTGTTACACTGCTAAATTAGGGACGGCTAGCACAGATAGCCCTCGAGGAGCTTTTTGCGAAATTCAAAAAACAAACTGAACATAAAAAGTGGTCGGGTATTCGGGCTTAGCCAACTATTGGCTTTATACCTTATTGATTGATATCTAATACACTTTATAAGTTTACATATAGGATTAGCAAATGAAAGAAAATTATCAAGAAATAGTGTTTATTTTTGAAGTACATTTATGAGTCATCAAATTGGGAAATATGTTCAGCTTATAATTTAAAAAAATTACGCAAATGTCTGACACAAACACACCAAACTTTTAAACATGTTTCGATATCTATCTGCAAAGTTTATAAAATATGTTTACAGGTTTTTACGTAAACCATCAGTTGTGTAATAAAGAACTTTTATTTAATTTTCAACTGTTATCTGAATTTTCATATTTATGATATTTTGTTTAATAAGCCTATTCCTCTATTGGTTTGTGTGACAGACCATGAATTCAAAGATCCCTGGTTCACGCCCCCTTACCGTAATTTCGCACAAAGCCGCACACCCACACAACCTGCGTTAGCAGTCCATTATTTTGAAGAGATAAATTAGAGGTGAGATATCTAGTTAATTCTACCTATCGTCAACTATTAGGGTTTTCTTTATCTATGAATAATGGGATTGATCACTACGTTATAATGTCCCCATGGCTGAAAGAATGATCATATTCAGTGATGAGATTCAAACTCGCAATCTAACCACCAGGCTCATACTTTTTTCGTGTTTTATCTTTCGCTATATTTTTAATTTGACGTAACATACTCTGACTAGCTGTAAAGTTTGGTTATGCTACTCTGTAATAATGATTCCAATGAATTAAAGTGTGATGGCCGGTAGAAGGCCCAGTACTTAAAATACTGGAAGGTCCAAGGATCGAGACGCGATGGCCTTTAGCATTCTACATATTTTCATCTAAAGACACACCATAAAAATGTCAGTCACTTCCAGAAGCCAAACAAATCCCTTTTGCGTTGGATGCCGCTGACTGCCAGCATTTCCTCTGGCCAGCAGTTCGAAATTAAATTCCCTATACTCGAACGTTAGGGTTCTGAAACCTTTCCGTTTAGCTACATGTACGTACATGATTGGTCCAGCTGTAAGTGTATTGATATTATTCCCAGCCGTACTTTAGGCAACTACTGTGTTTTGATTCGTGGTTGAATCATATCGATGACATAGATGGAAATTTCTTTCCTTGAGTTGGAACTATTTTTTTATGCGTGGGTTCTTATGAAGTGCGTACCTTAATGTTCTGTGTAATTTTAAGGTCACGATGAAACAAGTAAACAGTATCTGACACAATATTATTACACTAGTTTTAACGAATTTATTTATATCTCAGTAATTAAGCTTTCTGTGCATCACTGACGGGAACAAAAATGTAGATTATATATATACACACATACATATGTATAAAACACCATCTTTTTTAAGGTTTTAACAAATAGTTAGGTACATTAACACAAACTATTATCGTTTTAGTCATTTCCTTCTGACAGTTCCCTGCTAGTACAGAGGTAAGTCTACGAATTTACAACGCTAAAATCAAGGGTTCAATTTCCCTCGGTGGGCTAAGCAGATAGCCCGATGTAGCTTGGCTATAATAAAACAACATACAATTCTTTTGATAGAGTAACGTGGTGTAGTGGTTAGTAGAGATGTCAAGACATGAAGATAGCGTAAACCGTAACACCACGGTTAAGTGCGATCTAGTAAATTTTATTTTTTCTCATACATATGTCCTGTTTAAGACTCAGATGTCACTACAATGTCCAATTGTCACGAGGTAGCATGTTTTCTACATACAACCATATCTTTTGTATTGAAGGAGTGACGACAACCAAAGGGGCTTTCTAAAGGTAGACATGTTTCGTCCATTGAGATGTTATCTCGAATGTCTGATCAAGAAAAGTAAATAGAATCATAAGGTTTTGTGCTAAAACAGTCTGAATGTTCAGTTATAACGCTGGATGCACTCTCGTCTGATGGACTAGGCCTAACTACAACTATGATTACAGCAATAGGAGTTTTGTTAATACCGAAAACATTATTCAGGGACTTTAAACGTTAGAAGTCTGGTCTACTTACTAACTGGTGGAGAAGTGACTATATGGAAAATAATTGCGGAAATGCGCCCCTCAAACAGAAATATAAGAATATGGGGGGAGATGCAAAACTAACAACAAGAGTTCACAATATCTGTGTTTCAACTTACACATCGAAGTCACACTTTCAACGAGAACTGGGCAATACCGGGTCTATACAGGGGTCTCACAACGATGAACGAAAAAAAAAAAAAAGAGAGAGAGAGAGAAAAAAGGACATTTTACACCCAGATCTTAACACCAGAAGGAGCTGTATCACTTGTAGTAATTAGTGTGTGACGAAATAAACTTTTATAATCTAAATAGACGAAGACGTATTGTTTAGTTTGTGGGCTATGAAGGTAAAACACAATGAGACAGAAGTCCGATAGAGATGATTTGGTGTTAATATATTTTAAACGAGGCCTCGCTGCCAGCTTCTCCTCATTTCATTTTCGAACCTCCTTCTGTCGTCTTTCTTCATAAAAAGCATGTGTCTCTTTTTTTTTCTTTTTCTAAGACTCCTTGCTCAAAATATTGCCTTGCTGGTTTTCGAATCGGAACATTCGATTCACTTTTAAGGAATCGATAAAAATTCTATTACATTTGTCTTTTGGTGCGTGAAGCAATTATTTCTTATACTTAGAAGAATTTTCAGTCAATTCTTCTTAAGTATAGTTGTTTGTTTTTGTTTTGTTTTTATGCTTGTCACTTCAGAACACATGTCTGCTGACCAAGACAGAAACGGTCACTAATAAATTTATTTCGGTCTGGCATGACCAAGTAGTTCGGGCGAATCCCCGCCATATCACACATGATCGTCCTTGCAGCCGTGGGGGCGTTATTATATGGTCGTCAATCCCACTATTCGTTGGTAAAATAGCATTCCAAGAGTTCATGGTGAGTGATGTTGACAAGTTTATTTTTGTTATTTTTAACATAGTATTCTGAAATACACTTCGGCTACCTATAAAAACTGTCAAATGGGAACACAGTATTGTATTTTAATCTTTAAAATTTATAATCGACAATTTTGTTTATCTGTGGATCATGTTTTTGTAATAATGGTCGGTTAATATTGTGTATAACTAGTTAAAAATACTTAGTTGTTGTAACTTTGATATTGTGTCCTCGCACAAAAACAATAAATTTATATATAAAATCTTATTACACAAAAACATAACTATAAATATATGTATATAAAATCTTATTACATAAAAACATAATTATAAATATATGTATATAAAATCTTATTACATAAAAACATAACTATAAATATATGTATACAAAATCTTATAACATAAAAACATAACAATAAATTTACATATAAAATCTTATAGCATAAAAACATAACTATAAATTTATATATAAAATCTTAAAACATAAAAACAAAATTATAAATTAATATGTAAAATGTTATAGGATAAAAACACTAATAAATATATGTTTTGTTTGTTTTGGAATTTCGCACAAAGCTACTCGAGGGCTATCTCTGCTAGCCATCCCTAATGTAGCAGTGTAAGACTAGAGGGAAGGCAGCTAATCATCACCACCCACCGCCAACTCTTGGGCCACTCTTGTACCAACGAATAGTGCGATTGACCGTCACATTATAACGCCCCCACGGCTGGGAGGGCGAGCATGTTTAGCGCGACGCGGGCTCTAACCCGCGACCCTCAGATTACAAGTCGCACGCCTTACGCGCTCGGCCATGCCAGGCCCAATAAATATATGTATGTAAAATGTTATAACATAAAAACATAACTATAAATTTACATATAAAATCTTAAAACATAAAAACAAAATTATAAATTTATATGTAAAATGTTATAGGATAAAAGATACTAATAAATATATGTAAGTAAAATCTTATTACATAAAACATAACTATAAATATATGTATATAAAATCTTTTTACATGAAAACATAACTATAAATATATGTATATAAAATCTTTTTACATGAAAACATAACTATAAATATATGTATATAAAATCTTTTTACATAAAAACATAACTATAAATTTATATATAAATCTTATAACATAAAATATAACTATAAATTTATATGCAAAACCATATAACATAAAAACATGACTACACATCTATATATAAAAACTTATAACATAAAAAAATCTATAAATCTCTATATAATATCTTATGATTCTCACTCTTCTACTCTCAAATTAGAGATATTTTATTAAACTTCGCGCGACATTATGGTTGGCTATAGGGTGTTTAGATATTTCTGAAACTCATATATTACGTATTACGAGGCTATAAAGCCAACATTGATGTGACGTATCATGCCAGCATCGGCAACGAATTGTTTGCTCCTTGGCGTCAAGCTAAGGGCAAACGGCTAAGTGACTATTTGTCTGCAGAGAAGAAAGGTAAGAATTTCAATAAAAATCAATCAATACTTCTTTGAATTCTTAGATTATCCCTCCTACTACACTCTATATTTAGTTTTTGGTCACAACGTACTTCAATTGTATATTATAGCTGATTGTAAGCATGACGTTTGCGACACACCCATAAAGTTTACCCTTTAAAATTATTTTTCTGATTAGTTTCTTAACTGCTTTCAGACGTAGAACCTTGCATTTCAATGTATAAACAATGTTACTATCTCTCAGAAAGATAAGTGAGTCTCATTTTTGAATAACAAAGTAACAAAACGAAATGATAGAAAATAGTATCAGATGAGAAAATATTTCTCCTGCACCTCCTCGATGGCTCATCGACAAGTATGACAGGTATCGTGTTAAATATTCATTGTGTAATTTTGTGCTTCACAAAGAAATAAAAAAAACCAAAGCACTAAAAGAGAGATCTTGAAATACCTGAAAGGTGGCTGAAGGCCGCCTGGAGATATTACCTGTTTTAACCATTCGTACCATCATAGAGTAGGGTGCTGTTTCTCAATTAGTCAGTAAACACTAAAATGACGTCACATAAGGAACGCTTAACTGTGCAATTCTTACTGTCAAGACGTCAGCAAAATGCGTGCATACCGGGAATCAGGAGATTAATTATGCACCCTGTAAGCTATAACACAGCATAACATATGAACTTCAAAAGAAGGAAATAAACAATATACTTGTTACTCACAATTTTAGTTGTATTTAATCTTGAAACAGAACACTTTTTGGGAACCAGCGAAAGTGAATCTATATTTAGAACGTATATTTTTCATTCGTATGTTTTATACTGCAACTCGATATGTCAGTTACTTCTGTTAAGCATTTAGGTTTCTTAATTATTTGTAAACAATTTCTTTAAAGTTTGTTTGTTTTTTTAATTTCGCGAGGACTATCTGCGCTAGCCGTCCCTAATTTAGCAGTGTAACACTAGAGGGAAGGCAGCTAGTCATCACCACCCACCGCTAATTGTTGGGCTACTCTTTTACCAACGAATAGTGGGATTGACTGTAACATTATAACGCCCCCACGGCTGAAAGGGCGAGCATGTTTTGTGTGACGGGAATTCGAACCCGCGACCCTCAGATTATTAGTCGAGCGCCTTAACTACCTGGTCGTGCCGGGCCTCTTTATAAGGATATCATCCCCCCTTTCAGTGGTACAGCAGTATGTCTGCAGACTTACAACGCTAAAATCCAGGTTTCGATACCCGTGGTGGGCAGAGCACGGATAGCCCATTGCGTATCTTTGTGCTTAATTACAAGCAAACAAATTATAAGGATATTCGTGGCTGTCAGTTATTCACAAGGCAACATTTTGACTTTTTAGACTAGTCCACTCCCACCCCTCAAGTGACACAGCCTGTGGACTTATATAATGCTAAAAAATAGACCATTATATAGCTTTTTGCTTAACTACAAACAAACAAAAGCCTTTAGTGAGTAGTTGACTAACTTTTTCTTCGTGAAAATAATTTAACAAGCATAACTTTTCATAAATATTGATAAGCGGTCTCATTCGTGCACTCTCTTTGTTTTACGATATCAACTAAACATATAATATTATTTTTGAACTCTTGTGATATGCATTTTTAAAATAACAAACTTTTTATAAATAATACTTTCACAACGTTAACTTAAACGCAAGAGAACAGAATGTTGTAGTTTGTTTACATTCACAGTGTGTTGTTATGGTACAGTGGATTTTCCTTAAATGCCATGTTATATGCAGCACAAAATGCAAGTCGTCACGCATTTGATTACATTTACCCCTAATGCTAAATAACTACATATAAATCGATATTATGTAAAAAATAATAGCCATGAATGGCATTATCTGTATATATATGTCAGGTCATCCCTTAAGTAATGTGCGATTTTAGGTTCAGAAAAAGAGAGGATTTCAAACGCTTTTAAATGTTATTTAATCAATAATGTATGTTCCATTCTTATTACTTACTTCCTGTCAATGAATCATATGCTTCTGAATGCTATTTTTGTAAACTTCTTGGGGTTTGGAGGAAAAGAATGTAAAGAGGTTAGTTTGACATGTTCATGTGTTCCAATTTTTTTTTCCATCAAGATAGTTCTGCAAACTTCGAAATAGACAATAATCAGATGGGGCACGGTCTAGAGAATATGAAGGATGTGGACGTATTTCCCCAGTCTAGCTCTTCAATCTTTGCAGATGTGATCCTTGCTGTATGGGGCTGTGTTTTATTTTGGTGTAACACAACACATTTACGATTGATCAAAGCAGGCCTCTTTTTCTTTCAGTGCAACATTCAAGCGCTCTAACTGTTGTCAACAGAAGTCAAATGTGATCATTACATTGAGTGGCAGCAACTCAAAGTGGATCACACCAACAATATCCCACCAAACGCTTAACAAGACTTTCCTAGGGTGGTGAGCTGTGCTTTAGCCAGCTTATCTGCACTGAGCGCTTAACATTTTTATAAAATATCCATTTTTCGTCTCCAGTCACTAACCTGTCCAAAAAAGGCGAGTTACATTCACGAGAGTGCAGAGAAGTGTGAATGCCCACTCTTGTTCTAAGGTTGGCATTTGTGTGTAT
This sequence comes from Tachypleus tridentatus, assembly GCF_004210375.1. Classification (NCBI taxonomy): domain Eukaryota; kingdom Metazoa; phylum Arthropoda; class Merostomata; order Xiphosura; family Limulidae; genus Tachypleus; species Tachypleus tridentatus. Next base: position 64,301,146 of record NC_134833.1, on the reverse strand, counting down.
GTGTGTTTTCATTTAGCAAAGCCATCTTGGGCTATCTGTTGAGTCGACCGAGGGGAATCGAACCCCTGATTTTAGCGTTGTAAATCCGTAGACTTACCACTGTATTAGTGGGGGACTGGCTTCTGTCAAGTCATGGGAGACCCATTTTCCAAGTTTTGACACCTTTCCAAGCTGTTGCAGATGACAGTGAAATGTTGAATGGGTTGAATTAAGCTTGTGTGCTAGTTCTGCAACTGTTACAACACAATCTTCATCAAGTGCAGCCAGAAGCAAGTCATCATTAAACTCAACAGGACGACCTGAAGTGGCGCATCACTTAAGCTATAATCATCTGATCTGAACTATTGAAACCATCTTCGACATTTTCTTTCACTGAGAGACTCCGCACCATAAACACCTTTAACGTTTCGTGTAGTTTCTGCTACACTATCGCCTTTTTTGAACTCGTAAAGCATTAAATGCTTAATGTGGTCCTCAGACACATCCTTCTTCATAACAGTGGTGACGAGGAAACCCACTTGAAGAGAAAAATATATATGTAAAAACAGCTGGTTTGGGTTGATAATTTTTTTAATGCAGAGGAGCGAACAAAAAAATACTCAACCCAACCAGCCGTTTTTACATATATATTCTTCATCATAACGGTTTATTTGATTAATAATCTGAAAAAAAGTGGAGTTGGGTTAGTTTCTTTTATTTGTTTGGACATTTTTATACACGTCCTACTACACATTTCAGTCATTAAAGCCTTCTACAAAGACAGACATGATGATGCAATTTCTGCACTAAATTTTCAGACAATATTTATGGGATTACCTGATATGATGGGTAAATAAAAATGGAATACAAAGATTATTTTTAGTCTATGTTAAAAGCGTATTTTTTGTTTCTATTGTTGAATAAAAATAACTAAACGTGTGTCTCCCTTTTACATTTTCTGTTTTAAGGTGTTCACTGTTTATTATCAATAGAGAAATACCCTTTCCATTTGAAGGTTAGTGTTTTAAGTAAAATAATATTTACATGTAGTTACGAATTCGTATTATAAAATAATTCGGGGTTCGAGACATGGTACCCTTGAGCACTCTCCTTGCTGTAGGTACTTTGTAAATATGGCAATCAGTCCTTTTATTTTGTTTAAGAGCCCAGACAAAGCCCCTGTTGCTGCGACTGTGGGCCTGGCATGGCCAAGCGCGTAAGGCGTGCGACTCGTAATCCGAGGGTCGCGGGTTCGCGCCCGCGTCGCGCTAAACATGCTCGCCCTCCCAGCCGTGGGGGTGTATAATGTAACGGTCAATCCCACTATTCGTTGGTAAAAGAGTAGCCCAAGAGTTGGCGGTGGGTGGTGATGATTAGCTGCCTTCCCTCTAGTCTTACACTGCTAAATTAGGGACGGCTAGCACAGATAGCCCTCGAGTAGCTTTGTGCGAAATTCCAAAAAACAAACAAACTTGCTGCGACTGCAGCTGGCTGACTCATGTCAGTAGATCAAAATTATGTCTTGGTTGACGATAATACGTAACCAACGTCGTTTGAAAGTTCCCTGGCTTTAAAGGTGACCGTAACATAACTATGTATGGCAAATTTTACAACATATGAAAGAAACAGCTGTTCGTAATGTAAATATTTTAAAAATCAGTTTCGTCAACAAGCATTTTCTTTTAGTTCTATAAACATAATTACTGAACTGCCAGTACACGTAATATTAAATATATAGTTATTACATCAAAGACATGTGAAACGTTGCTACGGGGTCAATAAAGAGTTAGTGGAAGGATTAAAGCCGTGTTCAACGTTTTCTTTCTTTACAGTCAACGGCAACGACGTAATTGGTTTGTTATTCTCACAGTTTATAACGTCATGTAGCTGTAACCTTCTGTGGAGTATCGTGTGTGGACACAACAGCCTTTACTTCTGTTGCTCCAATGTTACCGTTTACATTGAATCTATATGCAAACAAATGTAATGTAAATAAACTTTATATGAACAGTTAATATTGACACTAAAAGAAAGAACTATGCTACAAAAAGCGAGATCAAAAATTTGCGATGTAATATAATGTACTTATACTATAAAATAAGCCTCAGTAAAAACGAAATCACTAAGGTGGGGAATATCTAACGTGTCCTGGTGAATTTATTCTGGTTTTTCAGCGTTGTATGGTTACAAGATTTGTTTTGTATTATAAATATCTTGGTTGGTATAGTACACACTAATCATACGTTTATTTCATACCTTGTTTATATATATGTAGATATGTTATGAACATACCCGCACTTATCCCAAACTCTTCACTTGAATGAGCATCTGATTTGGTTTACCCACATAACTACAGAAGATAAATTTACCACATAATATTAAATGCGTTTTCTCACACTCGATAGTTTGACTTGCGGGATTTTCGAGCTACATTAGTTCTCAGCTAGATCAATATTAAACTGATGAACTTGTACGCTAGATACAAATAATGTGGAATTTGTATGTTAACACATACACACTTATGCTCTTTCATGCCAAAATCCAAGTTTGAATGTCGAGCTGTTCAGCTAGAAAGTGTGGGCGTGTCCCATTGCTATCGTGCCTGGCTTCAGATTAAAAAGTTCAGGGTTTGCTCCACGGTTCAAGTGAAACCACGGCTGTGTTATAAGAGTGACAAAAATATCTTTATTCGGCTCGAAGTCGGACAATGACCTTGTAACCGCAGGTGCTAGTCAGTAGCTCAAAATTTTGGTGGTTATTCCTGATCTCTAGGAAGGTTTTTTGATCTGGTCATTTAATCCACGTAAGCAGGAAAATGTTATTCAGTTTACAAATTATAATTCAGGTATTGATTATTACAAAAATATTATACATGCCAGTTAATACCAATATTTCAATTGAACCAGCGAATGGCTTTATTTATTATTATACGTTATGGATTGGCAATGGTGGCGCTAGGCGATTGCTTGGAACCCCAAAAAGTTCAAGAAGGCCCTTGATTTACAACTGTTTTTTTTTAAGTTATCAGTTTCATCAGAATTTTGGGGTTTTCTGCTTTTAGTATTGTTCTCATTTGAAGATAACATCTTCATTGAATGCGATCCAAAAACACATCACTCAAGCACATATCACACTTTTGTGACATGCGATGCGCATGCTCTGATTGATTGCTGACTGCAGTACAGTTCAGCAGCTCTACTTAACATATCCCTTTAATCAGGTTACATTACAATTGCTTAAAAGGCAGGGTACGTTTCTGAAATAAACCAATCCAGCAAGTGAACCAGATAGTTACAGACCAATCAGCCTAACAAGTTGTATTGGAAAACAGCTAGAAAAAAGTTGTCAGTTTAAGACTTCTGGCTTATCAAAATTTTCGGAAATACAAATTAGGCTTAGTTTAAGAAAAAGATAAACAATAGAGCATTTAGTAAGAGTCATGGCAATGATAGTAGACCGTTTTAACTGAAACTAATACACTGTCGCTTTCTTTCTTTCTCGAGTATGAGAAACTATTCGCCATTGTAGTGCACGTCGGACTAAAATATCGATTGTCACAAATGAAATTATCTCGTGGTATTATCCGCTGGCTCTCCAACTTTCTAGACAACAGGAGAGCTAGAATAAGTGTCGCGCACCTGCTAGAAGTACGTTACCCAGGAGACAGATGTCTCGCAAGGAGAGGTAGTTAGCAGCTTCTATTCATCATGTGTGTGAGTGTAATGCCACTGTCATATACGACAACCATTACAACAACAAATTTATAAACATATTAAATGAAAATTAAAACTACTGCAACAGATGGAGAATCAGAATAAACGCCCCTAAAATACAAATCGTATTATCCACAAAATAAAAAAAAAACAAAACAAATAGCGCAATAGCCCCCTAATTTATACCTTTACGAAACTCTTCCAGGTAGTCACTTCAGCTAAATTCCTGGGTCTAACCTATGATTCCAAACTAAATTAAACTAAGCAAATACATGAAATTAAAAACAAAGTTTGGCAACAACAGGGGCACTACAACCTAAAAACATACTTACAAATGTATAAAACTTATATACGATTTGAATTGAAAACTTAAAAATCTTTAAAACGTCAAGTGGTAGAGTATGCCAACTTAGCATGGTTAAACGTAACCAAATAACACGTACAAATTATACAACATTGAATACTGACCAGAGCACACAGAGCTCCTAGATACACAAACACATTATTACACAAGTACATAAACGTTCCCACGTTGTTAGACAGACATTAAAATAGATCAATATATTAATTCAAATCTCGTAACTAAAATGTATCACTACGATCACTGAAAACCTATCATATGTGATGAAAATAGGTCTAAGCACCTCACATCATAATATCTAGTAAACATTCTATATAACGTATGTCCACTTACCATTGGGCAAACTGGCAGCGAGATAGTGTTAATTTTATTTTAAAAATAGGTTTATTTATGTAAAAATAAGATTAGTGTCATGTGTTTTCAACTGATATTTATTAAAGTGTTTATATGAACAAAATTTTATGTTGACTTTATGAATTAAAAAAAGAATAGAAATGTATATAAAAAAAACTGGATATTATACATTCATGGACTGGCCTGAAGAGGGCCACTCACTATGGGAACGAATTACTGTAAAGTTCATGGAGTGACTACAGAGTGTAATAATGAGTTTTCCAAGCTACTGGACCAAATTCTACTGAAGAATTAACTAGGGCTTCATCCACAACCCTTGCAATCCAAATTAATAGCGAAGGTGAGAGGTAAACGTCAACGGTGTATTTAGTCTTCCCAGGTCACTTGATCAAAGTACAATAAAATGATGACATATCAGTGTGCGAGTAGAAATGACATTTAAATACTTGCGTTAGTATGTGTTATTTTAATTTGGATATTTATTTGCGAGATGACGAATCACATTATTATCTAGAAATTTTGTGTGGTAAGTAGAAAATAAGAACAATACAAATATCAGAAGCAGTGAGTTACTTCACTGGGTCTGGCATGGCCAAGCGCGTAAGGCGTGCGACTCGTAATCTGAGGGTCGCGTGTTCGCGCCCGAGTCGCGCTAAACATGCTCGCCCTCCCAGCCGTGGGGGCGTATAATGTAACGGTCAATCCCACTATTCGTTGGTAAAAGAGTAGCCCAAGAGTTGGCGGTGGGTGGTGATGACTAGCTGCCTTCCCTCTAGTCTTACACTGCTAAATTAGGGACAGCTAGCACGGATAGCCCTCGAGTAGCTTTGTGCGAAATTCCAAAAAACAAACAATACTTCACTGAGTAGTAGTATCAGTTAGACAGTGTGACATATTGCTTCTATGATTCAGTCAGAATTAGAATTAGACAATGAGGTTTAGTATTTCTAGGACTGAAATTTGTAAATAATTTTAATTGTGGGTTAGACCTACCTTAGCTTTCGAAAGTTCTTTCAAACGTTACTTAAAGTGATGTATTTGAAGTTAGGCCTACAAGTAAATGTAATAAACGTTATTCACTTATTGAAGAAATAAATTAATTCGTTATCGTTACAACTGTATATTTTTGGTTTGTTAAGATAATACAGTTAGTATGTTTTAGGGTGGGTAGGTTAGAGGAAATCCCAAAAAATTTCTTGTGTAAAGCTGTCATTGGCGGTAGCTCTTAGTGAATATTTTTATAACAATTAATTGCACAGATAGCCCTCGAGTAAATTTGTGCGAAATTCAAAACAAACAAACTAACAATTAATTTCGTGTTGTTCTTTTAAGTTTGTGTAAAATATGAAAATAATCAATTTAATGTGTTTTATTCTTGTTTGTTGAGTGTCCCCTAATTTGTGTTAATAATGAATGACGTGACAACTTTTGTGCTTTGCTGTTTATTTTTTAATTAATTTGCGAAACGCACTTGAACCTAAGTTTCACATAAGAATGACACATGTCAAGTTGATTTCATTCATTTGTTTCTGTGCTAGATCGTTGTTATAAATATTGACGCACACAACCCTCACGAAAGAATGGTTGTTTGCACAATTCATAAGCCTCTAAAAGAAAGTTTTCAAAAACTCATTTCGCATAATAAATTCTCTGCGTTATGTTATTTTTAATTTTCTGGAAATTTCTTACCTATTTTTTTTTTTTCAATTAATAACCAGAATCTCTTCTCATAGCGAGTATGTAGGTAATGTGTTCAGGACAACTGTGTATCTTCACTGAGATCCACGTGCTACGTTTTACTGTGTTTTTATGATGTCTGTTCACGTAATATTTAGTTTAAAATTTTTTTAAACATTTTCATGATCTTCCCTTTGCTTTATCTTATTTTAATTGTAAAAATTCGCGTTTTTATATACGTGATGGGCAAAGCAAGTGCAATCTGTTGTATCGTTTTGCGCTTAACAACAATAAAAAACAACCAAAATTTTATTATAAAATGTTTTTTCTCTCGTTTCATAGCATTTTCATCCAACCTCTAGTTGAAAATTTGTGTACTTTTTATGTCTATAATAATTATTGTTCTGTACTCTATGCTATATTCTCTACCAGGGACAGCAAAACCGCGGCTCGTGAGCCAACTGCGGTTCTTTGACATATAATGTGCGGCTCGCTGAAATATGTTAGCTGAGCACCTTTTATGCATCATATCGCCCGCTGGTACAGCGGTAAGTCTATGAATTCACAACACTAAAATCAGCGATTCGATTTCCCTCGGTGGACTCAGCAGATAGCTCGATTGACTTTTAAACACACACACACACGCACTCACTTTTACATCACAATTAATATAAAAGGTAAAAAAAAAATTCAAGCTTTATAATTATTTACCGGGTATAAACTGAGAGTCCACTTGATTAAAACGTAAGTTTGATGATCATGGTGAGTAAATGTATTTAATAATTTAAATCCTAATTTTAATGCTAGATTTGAGTCGGGGATTAAATAACTTTCGGATTAACAAAGATTACAGGGTAATTGTGTTGGAGAATCAGTAATCGTACTAGCTGGTTTTGACAATGTTAATTTTAGTGGGCGTGGCTTGGGATCGCGTGATTGTGGCGTGTGTGGCTGTGTTGCGGGTAATGAAATTAGCGGAATGTTAGTGATACTGGGCGCTGTAGAGTTTGGTTGCGTTGTGCGTGTTGAAACTTATTGTTTCTTTTCACTTTAATTTTTGAGAAGTGTCTGTGAAAATTTTGTGAAGGAAGATGGTGTCATCAAATTGTAAGAAGCGAAAGTATGAAGATGAAAACAGAAATTTTAAGCCAGAGTGTGAGGAAGATTTTACATTCGTCGTTAAAGGAGGTAAACCTGCAATGTGTCACTCATTCATTACAAAGCCAGTAACTTGAAATGCCACTATGAAACAAATCACAAAAACTTTTCGTCTGGTTATCCACCTAAATCAGACTTATGGAAAAACAAGTTAACTAAATAGCCAGCAGACACTGTTGACAACGTTCAGCAAGGGAGTTGATACAACGACTGAGGCTAGTTTTGTTATATAATGGAAAATTTCTCGTTCTAAACGCCCATATTCTGATGGTGGATTTGTTAAGAAGAATATAGCTGAAGTTTTTGCAGGGTTAGATCCAAATAACACAAAACTTTAGCGACTAATAGCACAAATACTAACTTCATACCACACTACAAAGAGACGTATCTTCCAGGTCAGTGCTGATGTTTCAGGCAAAATACAAGATGATTTAAAGAATTCCCTTGCATTCAGCTTAGTCCTTGACGAATCTACAGGCATACAAGACAACCCACAACTGGCGATATTTGTTCATTATGTTTCTTCTGATGTAATTGTGAAAGAAGATATGTTAGACTTAGTGGCACTAAAAGAAACAACTCGTGGTGTTGACATTAAAAATGCGCTTGACAGAGCCTTAACAAAGGCTGATATTCCACTGGATAAACTTATCAGTGTTGCAACAGCTGGAGTACCTACAAAGGTGGGGAAAAATGCAGGATTAATTGTACTTATGGAAAGTGATCCCAGCTTTCCAGAATTTCTCCCTGTTCATTGCATTATTCGTCGTGAACATCTGGCAGCCACATACTTCAAGTATGAAGATGTTGTGAAATTTGTTCCTGAAATTGTCAATTTCATACGCTTAAATAGGAAGACCCACCAACAGCTGAAAAATTTTATTGAATAACTGGAACTTGAAGATATACCTAGTAATGTCTCTTTCTACTGCATTGTGAGGTGACTCTCAACCAGTAATGTCTTAAATTGGTTTGTGGATCTAATAGAGCCTGCTATTACTTTTATTGAAGAAAAGAAAAGTGTCTGTCCTCAACTGGGAAATGAATAATGGATGAAAGATCTAATGTAACTTACTGATATAATGAATCATCTACAAACTCTCAACTTGGCACTCCAGAGAAAGGATATGATTGTTTCTGATCTTACTCAGGCAATTTTCAGCTTTCAGAATAAAATAGTCTTTTTTCAAAGAGACATATTGTCAAAAAAAAAACTTCTGTTACTTTCCCAATATCAAAAGGAGAGTAAATACATTCCCTGACATTGAAATAAAATACCACAAATTGGAAGAATACAAAGATAAATTATAAGGACTGCTTGATAATTTCTTAGACAGGTTTGAGGACTTGCTGAAGCTCTTCTTTGCCTTTTTTGTAAATCCATTCATGGTTGATGTGATGGTTGTCCAATTCTCGAACCTTTGGTTACAGAATCATCTGCTGTGGAAATGGAACGAATAGAACTACAGGAGAATCTGGGTCTAAAGGTGATCCATAAATTCCATTCTACAATTGAGTTCTGGAAGCAAGTTCCAGAAATAAAATATCCTGAGCTGAAGAAAATCAGTGTGCGACTCATTTCAATTTTCAACACAACATACTGCTGTGAATCACTGTACTCTGTAATGAAGTTTGTGAAGTCGAAGCATCGTGCAATCCTTACAAATTATCATCTGACTGAGCTAATTCGCACAGCCTTGACAATATATCAGCCGGAATCTCAACGACTCATAATTATGATGGAAACTCGCGAGTCCTCTACTAGCAGTAAATAGGCTGATAGTCGTATCAATATTTGTTGTGTCAGAAAAATATTATGAAAACACTAACATTTTGTAAGGTGGTATGTGATTGAAATACCTCCATTTTTTTTCTCTATGTTTTGACAAGATATTTACTAAGGCAAATAAGTAACATTAAAAATATCTGTTTTTACCCCTTTTATTCTTATTTTTGGCAGTTGCATTTAATGTTAATGAAATGGAAGTTTGCCTATTTTTCTTCGATGTTTCCGTAGTTCATTACCGTAGTAAATGCGCTCAATATAGTTAAAACAATAATCAACCAGGATTTTGAACATATTTGGTATATATATGTGTACTTTGTGATTATTGAAACTAATACAAATTAACAGTTTAAAAACTACATACATTAATAAATATTATTACATACATATATTTATTAATATTTATATAAAATTTATGTAACAAAATATGCATGTAACAATAAAAACGTGTGTAATATTTGTTCAAGTCTTGTGGCTCTCAAACATCTGAAGTTTATTTATGTGGCTCTTACGTTAAGCAAGTTTGGCCATCCCTGTTCTATACCATTGTTATATACATTATACTTGTATAAACGGGTTTTTTTTTAGAATTATTTTGTATTTTATGTTTTGTAATGTTCACTTGTAATTTTACAGTTTTCTTCTATGATAACTATAGTCCAGTCTCTGAATTACAATTCAATTTGACCTGGGATTTCAGGTGGTTAGGGTGCTTGGTTCGTCATCTGAGGGTCACAGGCTCGAATCCTCGTCTCGCCACACATGCTCGCCCCTTTTAGCCGTGAGGGAGTTATAATGTGATGGTCAATCCCACTATTCGTTGGTAAAATAGTAGTCCAAGAGTTGGTTGTGGGTGGTGATGACTAGTTTCCTTCCTTCTAGTCTTACATTGCTAAATTAGGGATGACTAGTGCAGATTGCTCTCATGTTGCTTTGCGCGAGACTTAAAAGCATACAAACTCTTCACGAATCTCACGAAATGCGCTAGAAAATCATAAATCCGATTAACATATCTGAAACTGACATTTCAAACCTTTTTTTCATATAGTAACCGCTCTACAGTTAATCTGAAGGCTTATAACGCCAATAACCGGGTTTCGTTACCGGTGGTGTGCCCAGCACAGGTAGTTTGTTGTGTAAATTTGCACCTAACTACAACCAAACCAACACACAGAAACTCCTTTCAAAGGAACTATTACGTTTACCTCTGATAGTTTCTCAAAACATAAAGTAAATGACCAACTGGTTTGTCCCAGTTATTGCAAAACGGTAAAATGAATATGGTCAACAGGTTAGCCCTAGTTGTTACAAAAATGATAAAATGAATATGGTCAACAGGTTAGCCCTAGCTGTTACAAAAACGGTAACGTGAATATGGTCAACAGGTTAGTCTTAGGTGTAACAAAAATGGTACTGATAAAAGCAGTTTTAAGGTAATTACGCAGAGATATAGAAACAAACTCTAATAAAATCAACCCATAAAACTGTAGAACTGAAAACCTGTTTGTTACTAAGAGCAAAGTTACACATTGTACTATTTGTGGTCTGCCCACATATAGTATCGAAACGAGGCTTTTTCTTTAAATGCAAAACAACGACTTAAACAAAGTTAATGCTAATAAGTTTGTTATAGAATAAAACTATTAAAATGCTTGATTTACTGATATGTATGTATGTATTTCCCCTGTTTCAGGTATTTAAAATAGCTAAGTGTATAATAACGTATAACGAACATCAGCCATCATTGATGTTGTAACAAAAAACAAAATTATGATTATAGTCTGAAGGTAGGTTTCAACGATGCATTTTAGTTTATACTCTAAACCAGGGGTTCCCAAACTTTTTGGACCTGCGGAGCTTCACATCATAAAGAAAAAACATTCCGGAGTCTTAATAAAAAAAAAATAAACTAAAAACAGAAACAGTCGTCACTAGCACCAAATAATTTACTTTAAGCTTTTAGAACATAAATTTATTAAATATATCAATATTTAAAGAAAAATTTTTACTTCTACTTACTTGAGCAAAAGTTTTTGCTGGCAAAATTTATATCAGTAAAAGCACAATGTACTTATTTATATATTCGTGACTCGGATGGGCTTGTTTTTGTTCACAAAGTAGTTCAATATTTGGAGTTACGGTTGTTACCTGTAGGCGCAAATCATCTTCAATATTTAGTATCTTTCTAAGTTTGGTCTTTGTAGCTGTATACAATGAAAATGTTTGCTCACAAAGATATGTTGTTGGAGAACTCATCAAAATTTTCAAAACTCTGTTATTTATGTCAGGGTATTCCATGGCCATTTGAATCCAAAATTTCTTATTGCTGAAATTTTGTTTTTAGGGTGTAATCAGTTGAAATTTCTGTAAGCTGTTCTTTCTCTTTCAAAGGCAAATCCTTGGTATTTGCAGAGTCAACAAAGGGATTTTGAATCCACAGTATTTTTTTCTAAATGAGGAGGGAAGTACTCCGTAATAGTTGTACACAAATCAGGTATGTGCTGCAAGACTGAAATGTTTGCATTTTCACTTGAGGAAATTTTATTCATAAGTTAAAAACCACCAAGATTTTCGAAGCAATCAAGTTATTCCACAAGTATACATTCACCTTAAAGTTTTAGCTTACGTTGAAGCGCTTCCATTTTACTCTGAGCTTTGAAGTACGTTACCCTGGTACCCTGCATTGTAGCATTCACTTCATTTCGATAGGCAAATACGTCCGAAAGGTAAGCCACTTATTAACATTCTAAAATTTTCTCGATGAACCCCAGATAACTATGGTGGAGTCAAAGGGCTACGCGGAGCGTAGTTTGAAAAATCATGCTCTTTACTGTAGTTATAGGTAATACTAGAATTCAAGCAAATATTTCTTGTTTAGATAATTAAGTTAGAAGAAAATGATTTCATGAGCTGAGTAGATAGACCTTTCAAAGTTATGTTCAACTTCCAAATTTGCCTCTGAGTCACTGGGAGTGGTAAGGAGACTTGAAAGACAAAGGGAAAAAGATCAAAAGTCAAGAGAGTCTGCAGAATTCTTTGATTGCAACAAATGATCTTCAGATTACAAAAAGAAACGAATAAAAGTTCTGTTGTTTATTTACAACAAAGTGACAACAATATGCGCAGGATTTGATATCAATAGTAATTGCACTTCATTCATGGATTGTTTTTTTATTGTCTTCACTTAAGTAACACAGTTTAGTTGGGAAGACAAAAATTCGCAATCAAGAAATAATAAACTTGTGATTAATATTATATTCATATTAGGCCTATTATATTTTTAAACACGACATTATATATTTCTAGTCTTTTTGACAGTGTGACACCTTGTAAAATGTTTTTACACCATAACAGTTATTGACGTAATAGGTTACTTGCTCATGTTCAAGTGAATTATACCTAACTTTGCAGTGGAACTCAGAGATAGATCAAGATAATCGTAAGGCCTAGACACCTTATGTTCGTAGGCTCTACCAGCCATATAAGTTAAACAAAAAGTTAGATAAATTATAGATATATAAATTATAAATTCTAGTTTGAAATTTAAGCATTTATGTGCGTATAATGTATACATGCTGTTTGTGTATGTTAATACACTGTAGGTAAATATTGGCTGTATATTTATGTGAATGTGAGTACACAAACTAATGCGTATATACAAAAATACATCGTATAAGTTAAAGTTGTAATAAAGTTTTTACAGTAAAATGTGTATTTCATATTTTTATACTTATTATTTTTTTTTGGTCCTCTGAGATTAACTTTTAAGGAAAATTTCATGGACCCGTATTTTTCGTAGGCCCTAGGCACCGTGCCTATTGTACCTAATAAATAATCTGGTACTGGTAGTGCTGTCAGGAGATACCCCGATTAGTCAGCAGTACATTTATGAACTTACAGTCTGGGTTTCGACTTTCCACAACAGACAGACAGAACGCACAAAACTTGTTGTGTAGTTTTGCGTTTAACACACGACGATGATAACAACAACAAAATGTTTATCCCCCAGGGGCGTCAGCAGTAACTTTACGAACTTACAACATTAAAATTCGGGACTCGATCCCCTCTGAAGGATAGAGACCAGGTAGCATTTCATGTAGTTTTACGATTAAACAGACCTTTAACAACGGATTTCTTATTTTTCAATGTACTTCGTCTTTTACGCTCGCTGGCGGCACAGCGGTAAGTATAAGGGCCTATAACGCTAAAAATTGGGTTTCGATATTCACGGGAAATCGAACTCGCGGTTTGTAGCGTTATAGGTCGTGAATTTATCACTGACACTTGGGGGACTTTCTATCATGAAATCTCTCAGTTTACGACTGTGGTTATGCGAATGTAGGTTGTATAAACTTTAAACACCAAACCTGTGCATCGATTGATTGATATGTGAATCTTTTGTTTTCTAATCGCACGAACCACTCAACTACTAAACTTGTGTTATTTTTATCACGGTGTTTCTTTTCGTTTCACAATGTAATTCTTTTCCTTTCTTATGCCAATTTCTATTGTTTCACTTGTTCCGTTTTCTGTACTGTAGTAACTTTTCCCATTCTATCAAAAAATCGCATCATCTCGCCGTTATCTGCTACAGTTTGCCACTAGAGTGCATCTAGTGCACTACAAGACGTGCAACGCTAAAACGTTTTGCGCTACCCGTTATTTTATACTGAAACCAAGCTAAGCTGGTTGAGAATAATTCTAAAACAGGCCCGGTATGGCCAGGTGGTTAAGGCGCTCCACTTGTAGTCTGAGGGTCACGGGTTCAAATCCCTGTCGCACCAACTATGCTCGCCCTTTCAACTGGGGGGACGTTATAATGTTACAGTCAATCTCATTATGCGTTGGTAAAAGAGTAGCCCAAGAGTTAGCGATGGGTAGTAATGACTAGCTGCCTTCCGTCTAGTCTTACACTGCTGAATTAGGGACGGCTAGCGCAGATAGCCCTCATGTAGCTTTGCGCGAAATTCAAAAACAAACAAACAACTCTGAAACAAAACGCCATCCGGAACAATCTTGAAGAAAAGGATGTTATATTATCTTTTAACTTTAGTTTTCTAATTCCCCGATGACAGTCACTAATACACTTCCTCCATAATACATAATGTTTGTAGTTATTTCAAACATGGAAACAAAGACCTGCGGTTAGGGGGACTTACTAGGGATGAAATTGCTCCAAATTATGTTTTAGCCTCTCCTATAGTCCTCCCTCATCCAAACGAAAAATGTTTACTTTTAAAGCTGAACCATTTCCTAAGTACTACACTATGCAGTGCACCAGGATGCCGCCTCCGAGAAGATACTGTTGGTATTTCTATATGGAGAGCTCCCACTTTGTGACAAGTTAGAAATTTTGAGACAAGTGTTTGGTTTTAACAATACGGTAGTCTACATAACCCCAGACTAACACATAACACGCTTTTAGCCATTTCCCAGTGAAGGAGTGAGACGATGCACTTGCAAATCGAAGTACTGAACATTGTATTATTTCGAAGACGTAGATTTATTTATTTTGCCAATAGTTAGATGACTGTGCTTAAATACGAACGTTTCAACATAGGTGAAATAAACAAACTTAAAATCGAGTGCATATTTCAGCTCCGAGATACTGTTACGTGCACCTGTTTTCTTTAGGGTGCGCGTGTTCTGTAAAACATTTTAAAAAGTATCCATATAATCAGCGAATAGGAATTAAATCTGTTGTTCTTAATAGAAAAGAAAGACGTATTCTAGGATGTCCTTACAAAATAAACACGGTAATAACGTTCTGAATGCCACTGGAGAATACAGATTATATCAAAGCACTTACCTTATAACAACATTTGTGACTTAGTAAGAAACCATACTGTCGATCTGTACATTCTCTACCTTACAGCGGATTTACGTTTTTCGACGAATAGTTCAGTTTCTTATCACGGCTTTTATTATGTCAATCCCTCGGGGACCTTTGGAAATACTTGATTTCTGTCTTCTCATTATCTTGTTATTTGCAGATGGATTTACTACGAGTAAATTTTCTGTTGGGACGTGTGTGTTAATTTGTAAATAAAGCAAGTAAACCACGTAGATACAGCGAGTCCATGTTAATTTAAAGATGTAGAAAAAAAAAGTTTCTTTGTTGAATTTCGCGCAAAGCTAACCGTCTCTAATTTTCAAGCGATAGACTAGAAGAAAGGCAGATAGTGAAACAGCAAATTGCGAGTTAAGTACTCGACCTAAATGACAAAATAAATTATATGCTCTATTGTGAAGAATTTCTTGGGCTCTTTTCCTCTCACAAGAACCAAATTGCTGCTTTTAAGGTTCTGTGCTTCCATTATCTTCTGTTACTGTTAATATTATATCAAGCATGTACATGTACACTTCGATCGATTACAACTTGTCTCATTTTAATTCAGAAAAGAAATAATGGCTTTGTTTATTGGTTTGTTGTTAAGCACAAATCTACACAATGGCTTTTCTATGTTGTGCTCTTCAGAGATATCGTAATCCGGTTTTTAATGTAAGTTTTCAGACTTACCACTGTGGCACTAGTGGGCAACTTTGTTGGAAATATTTCGCGTTATATAATTGTGTTTTATGATGTTGCATTCTGACTACAATGTCAGCATCATAGATGTAAATCAGTATCGATGTTCCCAAGTTTAAATTTTATATTATACACCAAATTGAGTTTTATATTGTATAAGCATAGATATATTTTACGAGTATTATATTTTATTTTACTGTGAAGATATTGGAGTAAATAAACTCTGATTTATTCAGATGTTATAAGGGTTATTCAATGTGAATTATTTTAAACATTCAAAACAAACTTTTAACTGGTTTGAATGTTTATTTTTATAATTTACGGTCTCAAACAATGTGAGAAGCAATAGAAAAATGTACACTGATGGAAATAATTATATAAATATCCAAGCGATACTGATACAGAAATCACACAACAGACAATGGTTACCAGATGCTGAATATCTTAATGGTACAAAACATTGGTACAGAAAATGAAAAATGGTGGCGATCTTAAATGGTACAAAACATTGGTACAGAAAATGAAAAATGGTGGCAATCTTAATGGTACAAAACATTGTTACCCTGAAATATATAATACCGCGATTGAAGAGTAGTTTTTTAATCTGGATCACTTTTGTTATTAAAAACGCTTGCTTCACGTACTCGTTTCAGTCTTACGTAGAATTCTTACTAAAACACGGTGTCTTGGCGTAAAATTTCACGTGGAATGTTCTTGACTAACCAGAACTTTGATTTTTACACGCTTCCTATGTAATATTTCATTCCTGGGAGCCATGACTGGAATCACACTATTATTGGGCACCGTATGACAAGTTGTACTTTTATAAGTTGCATAAGATGTGATGTTTTCTGACTGTATTCTTGAACAACTCAAGTTCTCAAAGTACAGGTTTGATATTCCCATATTATTGGTAATTTATATTCCCCCCTTTTTTTTCTTATTGTTTTCATGAATATTTCTAATACTACATAAAATGAGAACCGAGTAGAAAATGTTTAAAATGCGCTGAAGTTATCACAACAACAATTAAATATTTTGTGGTATTTCTTTCATCCTATGTTAGATGCCTACAGATATATTTCGAGCTACTGTCTTTTAATTCTAAATAATGTTTGTAGTTGTGTAACATAATTATTTTGTTGCAATACACAAAAAGTTCTTCTGACGTTGAATATCATTATTATTATTTTGAACTTCATTCTTATACATGCTGTTTCAATATAATTTTGCTGATGAGAAGGAGACTTACTTACTTTTGTTTAACACCGTGTTTCGTGTATTTGTATCTATCCTGTTACCTACAGGCCCGGCATAGCCAGGTGGATAAGGCACTCGACTCGTAATTCGCGTGTTCGAATTCCCGTCACACCAAACATCTCGCCCTTTTAGCCGTGGGGGTGTTATAATGTTATGGTCAATCCCACTATTCGTTGGTAAAAGAGTAGTCCAAGAGTTGGCAGTGGGTGGTGATGACTAGCTGCCTTCCCTCTACTTTTATACTGCTAAATTAAGGATGGCTAACGTAGATAGTCCTCGTGTAGCATTGCGCGAAATTAAAAACAATTTGTTTGTTTGGGAATTTCGCACAAAGCTACTCGAGGGCTATCTGTGCTAGCCGTCCCTAATTTAGCAGTGTAAGACTAGAGGGAAGGCAGCTAGTCATCACCATCCACCGCCAACTGTTGGGCTACTCTTTTACCAACGAATAGTGGGATTGACCGTCACATTATACACCCCCACGGCTGGGAGAGCGAGCATGTTTAACGCGACGCGGGCACGAACCAGCGACCCTCGGATTACCCTATTAAAAAAAAACCCAGCCTATTAGCTAACTGTAAGAAGCTTTGGTTCAAAAGTCACTTTCTGTTCTACTCTGACGAAACATTAAAAGTGCAACAGAGAAGAAAAGGTTTGGTTGACATACAAAGGTATTTTCAATGAATATAACAGCATTCCTGTAGCTGCAAAAGAAATAACCAACGCTTTGTATAATGCCGATTTAGCAATATTTTTAAAGTTCCTATGGATGTGCCACATAGACCTTAAAGGCAGTTTCAGGGTTAAAGAGATAATAAAATTACGTAATCATCACTGTTTGTATTAGTTGAAGGTTCGTAATTTCATTGGGCCTCGTGTTGTTATTGATATGTCTTCGTTTTGTCTGTTGAGTATTTTAAATGAGTTGTTATGAATAAATTTCTATTAGACAAAAGGGATATTGATCTACTTCCCGTTTAAACTCGCTGTCTGACCTATTTATATATATATTTTTTATTTGAAGCCTTATATCTGCATTATTTCCTTCGTTCTAAATTTATTATTATTCTGTTCATTTTTTACTTTATTTTAATTTTTAGTTATGCACTAAATTGATAATTGTTTATCTTTTGAACTAAGTGTAGTGGTCCTCACTGACTCAATTCCATTTTAAGTTAATGAAGGAGTTCAACTTTGAAATAAGTGTCTGAAAATTTTATTTTTTGTGTGGGATATAATGAGAAAGATTGTTCATACTTTTCACTTTGACAGAGCTCCCCGCTGGGTTCAGGTAGCCGAATGTGGCTTTCCGATGATAAAAACAAAGAATTTTTCTGGTACTTTTCATCGTGCGAGTCAAAATACATCTATAGATTTAATAAAATTCTCACTTATAGCCGCAAAAGTACAGCACAAATGAGCTTGATTCTGCCTTGAAATAAATTTTAGATCTCAGACTAAGAAATTTACTTAGAGCCCTTTATTTGCGCTGCCAATGAATCGAAATGGCTGTACAATAAAACGCACGAAGAAAATTGTTTGTTGTAAAACCCTAGCCCTCCGCTAGTACAGCGGTAAGTCTACGGATTTACAACGCTAAAATCAGGGGTTCGATTCCCCTCGGTGGGCTCAGCAGATAGCCCGTTGTGGCTTTGCTAAAAGAAAAACACAAACACTTGTAAAACCCAATGCTGCATAACGAGATATCCATGTTGTGACATCAGATATAGGGATCAAGTCTGAATTTTGTGATCTATTAGCCCTCAGGTTTACCGCTGAGACACTAGAAGTGAATGAAGAAGAACCTAGGAACTTACTTCTCTCTAACCTTACTACATTTTTTCTTGTGATATCACCGTTTACTGGTCTTATCTACCATTTACTGAAATCAAGATTAATTTAGATAAACCGATGATGAGCTTTGACATGAAGTTATATTTGCCAACAGATAATGGGAAATTAAAAAAATAAATGAAACAATTTAATCAGTTGAATCTAACCTATATAAAAGCAAGTGTGTCATGCCTCGTTGCGCTTGATTTCTCGAAGCAGGATAAATAAAAAAAGCCAAAATGCATCTCTCCAAACAGGGGCGTAGATCCTGGGGGATGGGGATACATCCCCTTTCATTTTAGGTGGGGGTATGGTGCATACAATCATCCTCCCCTAGTTTGGTCTTTTGAATTGTTTTATTGCATCACAGGCCTACAAATTGTGTGTTTGTTCTTGTGATTCTCGTGTTCTTACCAATCGAATTACATAATTAAGCCTATATGTAGGCTTTTTCAATAGCCGAAATGTACATCTTTAATATAGGCGTGCTTCTAAGCTTTTCGATCTAAGCGATAGTTCATAAGTATCAGTCAGTAGGCCTAAGTATACATGCAAGGCTT
Source organism: Tachypleus tridentatus (assembly GCF_004210375.1). Lineage (NCBI taxonomy): Eukaryota > Metazoa > Arthropoda > Merostomata > Xiphosura > Limulidae > Tachypleus > Tachypleus tridentatus. The sequence goes on along the minus strand of NC_134833.1, from coordinate 64,281,936 downwards.
GCAAGCACTAACACAGAATCTACCTACGTCTTGTACGTTGTGTAAGATTAAGTAAAATTTTCATCACAACAGATTGCACAGAGCATGAAATTCGAAAATATTACTCCAAAGTGTAAACTCCTGTGATCTAAATCTCGCAGACCATTTGTAGTTTGTAGCTGCATCAATCTTATGTGTATATTGTGCGGTTTTCCTACGCCATTTGTTCTTATGCATGTCTAGCCAGTTTTATTGTCGAACGCCTTACTCTCCTCAGCTGCCGAATCCGCTGACCATAGTGTACGTTTAGTGTACAGTTAACAACAGGTTCGGGTCGCTCGGATCCAGACGCGCCCTACATCACCCCCCTCCGCTCCCTTTAGTCTTAGCCTCGATTTTACAACAGGGCTCATTAGACCTGTGTTTGTGGCCCTCATTAATTCATGAAATTTCAGTTTATCACCGCCCTCTAATAAAGTGCTGGTGCTTTATGGTAAAAGAACGATATATTCTCTTATCATAGATAGTAAAAATATTGTATTTTCTTGTATAATAATTATCACAAAAGGAGTGATTTCAACAACCTGAAGCCTCTACTTGAATTGTATTGCTAGTTTTTGTTTAGGTGTTTTTATTTAATATACGTACTTATAGACATTATATCACAACGTGTTTGCCTTTTGATGAGCTTTAACAGGAATATAATATATTTGTGATTGTTTAAGTATTTTTCGAGAAACTTTCAATTACTTGTGTTGTAACTAGCACACATTATTGTCCCAGCGATGCCCAGGCGGTCAGTCGGCTCGGTAGTCACTGTTAGGTTCGCGCGTTCGACTTAAATACATTGTACAGTTCAGTCCTACTTCCATTCTGTTCTTTCTTCGTTCGTTGTACGTTAGAGTTTTTCAATAAAGACTGTATTTTAGCCTGTTAAGTCATCTGGGAAACAGATTCCAATTATGACAAGCAAGCGTCTGAAACTTTCCGATATTAGACAGTTCTGCAAGCCAGTTACTAGTACCACAAGTGACAATGCAGATGCAGATAATCCAACAACCTCAAGCAAAGGAATTGAAACTTGCAATATAGGGAAATACTAATACCAGGACAGAAAGCAAAATCTCAAAATATCAACTTTCAGAGCAAGTGGTTTGATGAGTTTTCATGGATGCTCTTCGACAATCAGACTCAAAAATCATATGCGTTCATTGTGCCAAGGCGAAAAATAGAGGCCTTTTTACAGGGAAATTGGAGAGGCGAGTGGAGTATACCTTCGTATCCACCGGTTTTTGCAACTGGAAAAAGGCGAAACAGAAATTCAACGAACACCAATTCTCCTCTTAGCACAGATTCGCTATATCTCCAGAATTTTCACTTGATGTAACTCCAGTGACTGTCCAGCTACATGATAGAAAAAAGAAGCAGCAGGAAGAATGCAAAATAAGTCTAGTCAAAATATCCAGAAGTTTACGCTTCTTGCTGCGTCAATGTTTAGCATTACGTGGACATACTGATACGGAGGGGAACTTCCTGCAGTTAATGAAGCTCCTGGAAGAGGAAGATCCTGAGTTGACGGCCTACTTGTCAAAGAAAACCACATTCACATCACCTTAGGCTCAGAATGAAATAATGGAGATGTTCAGCCATCAAATACTGAGGAACATAGCACACGAAGTGCAGCAAAGTAAAATCTTTGCATTAATGGTTGATGGCACTCAAAATGTTACAGGTGCCGAACAGGAAGCAATATGTGTACGATACGTAAATGAGAACCTTGACGTCCATGAGACATTTCTTGGTTTTTACAGTGTTTCCAATACAACTGGTGAAACAATATCCTCGACTATACTTGATGTACTGACTAGACTCAATTTACCACTGTCAGGATTAAGAGCACAAACTTATGATGAAGCCGTTAACATGAGTGGTGCGTAGAGTGCATGCCAGGCAAAAAATAAAAGAGAAGCAACCGTCAGCTTTGTTTTTTCACTGCAGAGCACACAAGGCTAATTTATTAATGCAACATGCAGTTGAACCTTATGAATGTGTTCGAGATTCTATCCAGTGGGCACATGAACTTGGTGTCTTGCTTCAGAGGTCAGGCAAATATAAGACAATCTTTGAAAATATTGTATCGTCAGACAGCCACAATGGTCTAGTTAAATACATCCGCCCACTGTGTCGTGAAACCTTATAAGTGTAGTCAGTGTTGGTAACATGATCGTATATTAAGGATAAAGCGTGGGATCACCTGGCCTAGAGCCGGCCCGGCATGGCCAAGCGTGTTAAGGCGTGCTACTCGTAATCTGAGGGTCGCGGGTTCGCATTCCCGTCGCGTCAAACATGCTCGCCCTTTCAGCCGTGGGGGTGTTATAATGTGACGGTCAATCGCACTATTCGTTGATAAAAGAGTAGCCCAAGAGTTGGCGGTGGGTGGTGATGACTAGCTATCTTCCCTCTAGTCTTACACTGCTAAATTAGGGACGGCTATCACAGATAGCCCTCGAGTAGCTTTGTGCGAAATTCAAAAAACAAACAAGCTGAGCCATGTGTATGGAATTTATCGTGAAAGAAAAATATTATTTCAATTTTAAACTTTACAATCGTTTCTGAAATAACTTATTTTCTATTATATCATCAACGTTTTTAATAAAAAACAACTTTTTAATCAGTGGACTCTCTAAATTAACAAATCAACAAATATTTTCCAGTTTTGTTGTCTGACCTTTTACGTTTGTACTTCCAGTACATAAAATAACAACACTATAACTCCATGTAGTACGGCGGTAAGTCTATGGATTTACAACGCTAAAATCAAGGGTTCGATCCTTCTCGGTGTGGCTTTGTTGAAAAGACACAAACAACAATATTAGGTTACACTTTTACTGCTAAGCGACATGGCACAAAAGCCATATATGCTGATATAAGTGCTTTATTGTGTTAAAATGTTTGGACAAAGTGACTGCTACTTGTGCACGATATAGGCTAAACAGCAAAGTTGGGCATTCCTAAGGCTCAAACAAAAATAAAAGAACGTTATCTGTTTTAGAAATCCTGACAAGGGGAGAGAAGACAGTACGCAATATATATGCAAAAACGGCTCGTTTGGGTTGAGAAAATATTTTACATAGAAGAGCGAAAAACGTTTCGACCTTCTTCGGTCAGGACCCAAACGAGCCGTTTTTGCATATATATTTCTCTACAAGTGGGTTTTCTCGACATCACTGACAGTACGCAATGCTCACCGTTTACACTTATTTTTAGCGTATAACGCCTCATAATTAAAAGAGTAGATTGGATCACTGATTATTGTGTTCAGCTTCACGTCGCAGATTCAACCTTGGGCTTTCTGATATCCAGTCCAGCAACTAAGCACTAGGTCAGCCTCGGCTAGACTAAAAATCAAACAACAACAACAACAAAAGTTCAGCGTTCTTAGTTTCTCGATTTTACTGTTGCTATATAAAAATAGAAATATTTTGGGAAGTGTGGTATAAACCATTATAAAAAAACCAACTCTTGAACTTTATAACTGTTATTAAGTATATCAAACCTTTAAGATACATTTTCAATTCCGTTTAAACCACAATATATTTCCATAGTAATTCAAATTAGTGCAGTTTATGATGATAAAATCTTATTTGTGTTAATCATTTTATACGGCTAACATGATTTCATTGATTGCTTGCCCGTTAAACGTCATATGACGTCAATTCTCCCGGCTAGGCTTGCAGGTCTCAGGCGCAGTTGCGGTTGTTGCCATTGTAATGTACCGCTAACATGTTAGATTCTTGAGTGGAATTGTGTGATATTGGTTGTATTGGAATGATAATAAACAGAAAAAAAATCTATATTATATGTAGTTCATTAGGAAATCTTTCTCGATACAAATAATATCTTTCTTCTTCGTCGCATGGTGAGTTAAGCTCTAGACTTTCTTTGGTAATATTTTCATTACCGTTAGTTACGTAACTTTTATTATTACTAACATTAAAACTATTAATGTTATCGTATTACTATTAATATTAGTCAGTCACACTCACAGTGACCCAACAAATAGTATAAATACAACATTAAAAGATATGGTTCAGCTTTCAGTTTCAATGTGAATATGCTGGTTGAAAATGGAGGTTTACTCTTATTTTTTTTTCATATAGATGAGCGCAAATAAGATATACCTATCAATTCTGTTGTGTTTTCATTTTCAATGGTGTTAGACTGTGTTAATGTTAATATTAATCTTACTGTTAAGTTTGATCGTACTAGTAGTAGTAAATTAATTTGGACATTTCTCAAATAACAATAAAATTACTTACAGTCTACGTAAATTCGTAACGTTAATCCTATATTCTATCCAAAAGTGAAGAGTAGAAAATATAATGTAATATTTAAAACGTTGATGGGTTTTAGAGAGTACTTGGGCTTGACCAAAATTACATATATTCCTTGAACTTTGAAGTTAAGACAGTAAGGGATTTGGTAATGTTCTCTCTATCTGTCTATCAAAGATATACGTGTGTGTATTTGTGACAAGTTTCATTAGTTTGTAGAAGAAAACAGAGCACTGTTGTAAATGGGGTTTAGTCAAATTGGATTAATGTGACAAGTGGGGTATCTCAGAAATATTGAATACATAGGTAGGGTAACATAACTTCATTTATACTTACAAGCTATTGGTTAGGCCACATTTAGAATACTGTGTTTGGTAAAGGGTTACTTGATCGATAACAGGATTAAAGGCTTTTTGTATAAGAATAGGTTAAGATCTCTGAAATTGTTTTCTTTTAAAAAAATAATTGGGTGGATCAGACTAGGGTGTGTAAAATTGTTAAGGGAGTTAATGGTGTTGATATACGTTTTTATTCTTAATCATGAGAATTGTAGAATTAGAAGACATAAATTTAGGCAATACAAGAGTCCTATAGGCTTAGGTAATTAAATTTTCAAACAAGATGGTTATCCTTTTGATTGGTCTGCCTTTATGTGTGATAAAACCATAACTTTCAGAGAAAGGGAAGATGTGATAAATGTCTCAGTGATAAAGGCTGGCTTTGAGTGTTGTATTTTAAAATGTGGTTTTATGGATTTGATAGTCTCGGTGGCCCAGAAGGATGGTCCCTTGTTGTTCTTAAGTTGTATGTGATAATCACTAAACTATTTTACCCCTTATGAAAGAATCAAATAATTCTTTGCCAGTTGTAAATTTTTCCAAATGACCAATAGAAAATTAGTACAAACTTAAATGTTAATTGGTAAGAAAAAGAAAAAAAGGGGGGGGTGGTGCATATAATTCTTGAGTGAGTAATTTTATATAAGAAGCTGCCTTTTTCAATTTTTAAAATTTTGTATTATTACTGCTAATAATTGATATTCAGATTGCCATCTTTAAGCTTGTCAACTACAAAATCTAACATGTTATGTGTATAAAAATGTTATACAGGGCTAAATGTTAGGCTTTGGTTAGTATGTAAAAATGAACAGGTTGGTTGGTTGGACTTGTGGGATTGGTTTAAAAATTAAGGCACCTGGGCTAGATAATATTTCCCCAAGGGTTTTGAAGGACATTAAAGATTGGATACATGAGTCACTTGAATATTTGGCAGGTACCAGAGGATTGGAAGTTAGCTAATGTAATTCCTCTTTTGAAGGGAGGTGATAAAAATTGTCTTGGTAATTAGTCTTAATTAGTTGTGGGTAAAGTTTTGGAAAGTCAGATAAAAGATAAAATTTAGAATTTTATTGGATAGTCAACATGGCTTTACTAAGGGAAAATCTTGCTTTACAAATCTTTTGACATCCTCTGAAATGATAACTACTTATGTATGTGAGGGGAAGGGTGTTGATTTGGTGTATTTGGATTTTTAGAAAGCATTTGACTAAGTGCCACATAAAATACTTGCAAAAAAAAAAGTTATCTCTAAAGGTGTGGAGGGTAAGTTAGCAAACTGGATAGAAGAAATAAGAGGATTGTTACAAATGGAGTTCCATCAAATTGGATTAATATTGCAAGTGGGATACTTCAGGACTCAGTGTTAGGATGTTTGCTATTTTCAATTCACATTAATGACAGATAAAAGAATAATCAATAATTTACGTAAATTTGTTGTTGATATTAAGGTCTTGGGTATTTCTAGGATGCTACTGATATACAAAAAAAATTAGATTATTTAGTGAGTTAGACAAATATCAGATGGGTTTAAATTATGATAAATGCAAGATAATGTATGTTGGTTATCATAATTTGATTTATAAGTGTAATTTGGATAGGAATAACCTTAACAATTTCAAGAAAGAAAGGGATTTTGGTGTAACAGGTGATTAGTCTGAAACCATCCAAGCAGTGTGCTATTTCTAGTGATGGGGCAAATCGGATTTTAGGTTGTATCCACAGAAATATTGAATGCAAGTTTAAAGAGATTATAATTTTATTGTACAGGTCACTGGTTAGGCCACATTTGAAGTATTGTGTTCAGTCTTGGGCTCCTTACCTCAGGAAACACATTGAATTGTTGGAAAGGTTTACTAGAATGGTATCTGGAATGGAGGGGTTGTGAGGTTAAAATCTCTCAAATTATTTTCTCTTAAAATGACTTAGGGGGGAATCTGAGGTGTTTAAGATTATAAAGGGGATTAATAGTGTTGATGGGTCATCTTTTTTCATATTCAGCAGTGAAAATAGTAGGACTAGGGGACATGAGTATAAATTTGGTAGGGTAGGGGTCATTTTTAGGTAAAAGTTTTTTTGACAGTGGTTAACCTTTGGAATGGGTTGCCTTCAGGTGTTGTGGAGATAGTACCTGTAAGTGTGTTTAAGAGAAAGCGTGACATATAAATAAAGGCTGTTTTTAAGATGTTTCCTTTTTAATTTTTTTTAAATTTTGTACAAAGCTACATGAGGGCTATCTGTGCTAGCAGCCCCTAATTTAGCAGTGTAAGACTAGAGGGAAAGCAGCTAGTCATCACCACCTGCTGCCAACCCTTGGGCTACTCTTTTTACTAACGAATAGTGGGATTAACTGCCAATTTGTTTATTAATAATTTTAGTTTAATTTAGAGAATAAATAGCCAAGATGGGACCAATAAGTTCCTTGTTGTCCCAAAATTTTGTTGTCCCTGGGCGATCATCTAAAACACAGTGTTGCTCTTCCCAGTTGTAGTGAGATGTAAAATGCTTTTGTACCTGAAAGGCCTAGCATGGCCTGGCAGTTAGAGCATTTGACTTGCAGTTTGTGGGTTGTGGGAATGAAACCTATTACCGGAAATACTTGACCTTTTAGCAGTCAGGTATTGCAATATTATGGTCAGTTCCACAATTCAGTGGTAAACCATAGTCCAAGCATTTGTGGACAGTGGTGTGGACTAGTTGCCTTCCTTCCAGTCTACTGCTTTCAGAATTAGTGATAACTGGTGTGGATTCAACACAGCAATCACAATGGAAGCTAGTGTTTTAGTGTAAGCCAGCTTTTATAAAGTTGCTGTTGTGCGAGTTGTTTGTAAAAAAAAATTAGATGTTTTTTTACAGTTAGAAAATGAGGTCTGAAGATTATTATTTTAAACAACTATAGATTTATTTACGTTTTATTCAAAGCAAGAGGAGGTAATTAATTCTTTCATGTAATCACTCTAAAATTATAATTTATATGAATAATTCTGTTTACTATAGATGTAAATAAAAGAATGTTATCAAATGTTTTATATCTATATATTAGTAGCATACTTGGAAATATGAAAGATTTTTTCCTGTGAAATTTAATTTAACTTTTTGATAACTATCATAGTTTGAGTCCAGCTACTAATTACCATAATTTATTTATGGAAGTTTTATCTCAGTTTTAAAATTTCGTAATTGTTATTGATTTTAATATATTTACAAAATTTTGATGTTGAATGTGGGGAACATATATCATTATTAAGCTAATGTGAATGTTTTTAACTAGGATATTTTTTTTTGCTTAAGAACTTATCTGTAGAGATACAAAAGGAAAACAAAAACTGAACATTACAGACATATAACACTACTAGTATTTGTGTTTATTGTACTGGGAAGGTTTTTCCAGACATTTTATTCTTTTGCTACTGCAATTGTTGCTCTATAAAATTTATTGTAAGTGGGACAAAGTGTAGACAGCTGGTTTTTCTCAATGGGGCCTTTCTGTTATCTTGAACTTCCAGTGAGATCTGTAGATAAATACACATACATAAGTTGCAGTACATGTTGTGTTCTATATATATATATACTATCTTCAGTAACACTAAATTATCTATAGCATTGTAGATGAACACTTCAATCTAGTGAAGCATATTATAAACATTATTCACATGAAATATGGTAGTTTTGCATTGTAAAGTTCTGTAGAAAGTGGTGTTATTAGACTGTACATTTTGACTAGTTAGGTGTTATATTTAGCATTTAAAAACAATGTGCAAAAGAGAAAGCCAAGAAATCTTTTGAATTTTGGTGAGAGGAGTTATTGTTCCATTTTATATGATGGGTGAAGTAATAATAAAAATTATATGCAAAATTAGAACATCTGTTTTTTTCATTTTGTTTTTATGGGTTTCTGTAGCTTGTATGCCTCTAGAAGCAGCAAATAAATGTACACAAATATGCTAAGTTTGCTTTTGAAATTTGTTGTTGTTTTGAATTAAGCACAAAGTTACACAATGGGCTATCTGTGCTCTGCCCACCATGGGTATCGAAACCTGCTTTTTAGTGTTGTAAGTCTGCAGACATACCTCTGAGTCACTGGGGACTTTGAACTTTGTAATCTTAAAATATGTAACAGTTGTGACTTTTTCATTTTCTTTTCATGTATTTCAGAATAATTTGGACCTTGTAATAAAGAAAATTGAATGGTCTGGTTTTCAGGTGTGCTTGTTAACATGTGTAGTGTTTTAGAAAGAGAGGTTGTGTGAAGTAATTAAAATTGAAATGTACTTTTTTTAACTTTTCTAAATAATGCAACTGATGTTTCAGAAGAGAAAATTAAGAGGTTAACACTAATTTTATGTATTATGCATGTTTCAACCAGCTTAAGTTACTAAATATATACTTGATGTTAGAAATATGCATGAACAAAAACAGGATTCACAACTAAATGATCAGTTATTTCAATAAATTATAATTGAATATACATAAGTGGTGAATAGGTTCAGTGAATTGTGTTCTGTATTTTCTCTAAGAAGAAAAATACTTTTTCATTCTACCATAATTCATAAATGTCTGTTAGTGCAATACTTCCTGACAGCTGAAGGAACCCTCATTATTAATCTGCTTTTACTGGAAGTTGCCAATATTTTTGCTGTATCTCATATCTGTCATGCTGCTAAGACCTTAATTTTAATTGTGGTAGGTTATAATATGGATAGGGTATTTACTAAAGGATCTTTTTGAAGTACTGTTATTAATGTGAAACTTTTTTCAGGTTCATTGTGTACATCACAAATAAGCAGTGGTTTCATAAGAATATTTGACAAAAAAATTGGTAAAAATTCAAAGTATGTACATAACTTAAGATCTGTTAATGTGATAAGTTGCTAGATAAAGTTTGTTTAAACTGAAAGTAATAGTTTTAAGTGCACATGTATGTGAGATTGACTAGTGATCTGAAGATGTATTTAATATTTCATGTGTGTGTATGGTATTTTTTAGTAGTACTGCCCAGTAATGCGTAAGTTTAGGGTTCAATAATACTAGAAAGAGGGAGAGGATGATCTTGACAAACAAAATAATTTCAGAAGTTGGAAACATTTTTGAAATTATTTTACATCTAATTATGCACAAAATAGTGGGCTTATGTATATGATTTTTCAATCATAGTGTGTAATATTTTTAATAGTTTAAAAATAAAACTTTAACAATTTGAAGGAGATTCTTAATATAATAGTAATAGAACATTGAGAGATTGGTCACTGTTTCAAATATTAGGATGTGAATATGAAATTGTTACAGAAGTACAGTGAAATACTAAGTGTATCACCACTCAGTGAAGAGTATTTTGTAGATAATTTGAATGAAAGTTTCTGTATCCAGTTTTGTTTACCTTTACGTATAGATATTTGTTTACCATATGATGGTTTTAGGAAGTTAATGATAAAGTTCTTGTATTTTTGAAATAAAGAAATGCTTATCCAGGCTACATGCAACGTATATTAGAAACCGAAAACATTAATTACTGTCACATAGAAGGTTAAAGGTGAAATACAGTTGCATTGAAATACATCTGTATAGTGGCAGTAAACAGATTTTATTTTTTATCTACTCATAAATACAGTGTGTGAGGATGAAAATAGAATCCTTCTAGTTGCTAGGCAACCACAGTACATCTAGAATTGTTTACACATGTACGAAGGTAACAAATAACCATAGTTCTATTACTGTGGTAACTACATCATACAGAAAGGTGTAACAGCAATTGAGTGTCCTTCAGAATATTTAAATATGTTGTTCACTAACTATAAATACCTTTACTTCACCAGTTTGATGTTACAATGTAAAATTAACTGTTAGAAATTTGATACAAGTCAGTATTTTTATACTTGTAACGTTTTGACAAAATCTGACATAACAATACACCTAACAGTGCACTGACATTTTACTGTAGATCATGCAAAGTATTTGTGAGCTATTTAAAATAGAAATGAAACATGTTTATGCTACTTAAAAATATATTGAACTGCTTTGTATTACCTAACTATTACATTAATTAGTCCCCCATGATGGACACAGCAGATAGCCTTTTGTAGCTCTGCTCTTAAAAACAAAACGTGCATATTATACTCACATACACAGAAGTTGACTCTAAAGAACAAAATATGTATTTATTCATTCCTTGAACTATTTCAAACAGTTTGGGAAACAAATAGGGTTCACCAAAGTTTTACATGTCAGTCAGTGTTAAGATTAGTCTTATTTTATCAAGTATGTTTTGTCACCATTTTGTAATAGATTCTTCTATCTTGCTGTACATTGGAAACAGTTATTTTCATTGTTTTGTTTAATATTTAATTTTTTGTTTACTATGTCACATTTCCATTTCATATTGTTAGTTATTAGTATTTTCCAGTATTAATGTGTATGTGTGTGTGTGTAATTTGTTTTACTACAAGATGATTAAAAGATTTTGATAAGTGCTTATTTTCCAGACTTACTAATCAGTTTTGTTCAAAGGATCAGCTATTGTCATACGGGAATTTGAATAATTGGAATAGTAACAATCTGAAATATTAATTTTGATTAGCTGATATTTCTTGAGAGACAACACGACCTAAATCAATTGAGTTGACAATGTTGAATTAATTAGAAATAATAACGAAATGGCAAGAGCAATAATTTTATTACTTGGGTAGTTGGAAAAATTGAAAATGGTAATAATTGAAATACTAATTTGTATTAGTTGATTATTTTAATTGTAAAAAATTATCACTCATTTTACATTATACTAATTACTATAATATTTGTAGGTCATCAATTAATCAAGTTAATTACTAATTCCTAAGTGTTACTATTAGAAATGTTGGACAAGTGTAAACTAACTAAATAAATCGAAAATAATTTCATAGTATGTATCTTAATGACAACAGTCCATTATAACGAATGGTTTAGAAACATTTTTAATTTCCAGAAAATCTGACATGATTAGATTATGCTGAATCATTGTATGGTTTATTTGATATAAATGGCTTTTTATTCACTAATTCCGGAAATATCTTGTATATCTTTAACAGCATAGATAATTTAGGTTAGTGATAAACGTAACAACTTATCCAACATGTAGTTTTCTAATGTTTCATTATAGTGAATACATTATAATTAAGAAGATTTAATGATAACAATTATGATTGAAAGTGAAACAGGTTATTACTAATTCTTTGAGTCTTTTACTGCATCTATAGATATAGGAATGGTGCTTATGATTTAGACACACAAAATATGTGCATCAGAGATTCTTTGTTCTGATTGGAGGATTTATTTTATGCTTTCTAAACTTTAGATAGTAGCTTCTATAACATATTCATGAAAAACCCATAACTGTACACACTATACAGTGTTGGCACATTACTAGGAAAAGTAATAATCTTACTTTGGCCATTACCTGCTAAAAGTAGTAGTAGTAGTTACCAGGATATTAGTTGTTTGAAAAGTGTTATGAGTGATGACTTGTTACTCATTCTTTCTTGGATATATACCTGTATTCAGTACACAAAACATTGAAACAAAAAGAAATGCTTTATACATTGAGATATTTCAGAATAGAATTTGAAGGAGCTACTTTTATAATTCTTTTATAACATTCAAAGTAAGAACAATATATGACTTACACAATAAAAATGATTAAAAGACTGTTAAGTAACCTATCGGTTGGTATGGTATACTTTACAGAGCTAACTTGATGTAATAACTGCAGTTTTAAAATAGTTATTTTGGGATGCCTGTACCACTGTTATCTTTCAAGAAAACTCTTTTGAAGCTTGCATCAGGCATTACTCATCTTTTTGTCCTCACCATGTATTTTCCAAGTGAAAAACCCTCTCAACTGCAGTATTTGATGGAATAGTTGTATATAATGAAATGATAGACTTTAATCCTGCATCAGGAAATGTATCATTGTGGACAGACTTCACAGAGATTTGTATATAAAAGCACATTTGTGTCCAGTACTTTTCTTCCCCTTTGTTTACAGGCATCTGAAATAACCATCTTTATTTTTTGTTTCTATCATTTTATCTTGATTGGATGATTCTCTACAAAATTGTGCTGTGTATTCTTCTATCTTTGCAGTAATTTCTTGATTCATTATCATTGAACATGTGTAATCTGGTTTCTGTGCTTTTCTTACTTCAACTAGGGGTTTACAAATTTGCAACTTAGTGTTCAAATTGCTCAGTTTGGCCAGACAAACAGGGAAGGTAGGAATCATGTGTCTTGTAAATGTTTTCTCACACTTCAAGATGTCAAGTGTTCTAGCAATAGGTTTCTTGACTTGAACATTTTCTGAAATAAAGCATTTTCTTAGCTGAGCTCAGCTGCATAATGTCCAGAAAGAGAGGTTGTGTGAAGTAATTAAAATTGAAATTACTTTTTTTAACTTTTCTAAATAATGCGACTGATGTTTCAGAAGAGAAAATTAAGAGGTTAACACTAATTTTATGTATTATGCATGTTTCAACCAGCTTAAGTTACTAAATATATACTTGATATTAGAAATATGAATGAACAAAAACAGGATTCACAACTAAATGATCAGTTATTTCAATAAATTATAATTGAATATACATAAGTGGTGAATAGGTTCAGTGAATTGTGTTCTGTATTTTCTCTAAGTAGAAAAATACTTTTTCATTCTACCATAATTCATAAATGTCTGTTAGTGCAATACTTCCTGACAGCTGAAGGAACCCTCATTATTAATCTGCTTTTACTGGAAGTTGCCAATATTTTTGCTGTATCTCATATCTGTCATGCTGCTAAGACCTTAATTTTAATTGTGGTAGGTTATAATATAAATAGGGTATTTACTAAAGGATCTTTTTGAAGTACTGTTATTAATGTGAAACTTTTTTCAGGTTCATTGTGTACATCACAAATAAGCAGTGGTTTCATAAGAATATTTGACAAAAAAATTGGTAAAAATTCAAAGTATGTACATAACTTAAGATCTGTTAATGTGATAAGTTGCTAGATAAAGTTTGTTTAAACTGAAAGTAATAGTTTTAAGTGCACATGTATGTGAGATTGACTAGTGATCTGAAGATGTATTTAATATTTCATGTGTGTGTATGGTATTTTTTAGTAGTACTGCCCAGTAATGCACAAGTTTAGGGTTCAATAATACTAGAAAGAGGGAGAGGATGATCTTGACAAACAAAATAATTTCAGAAGTTGGAAACATTTTTGAAATTATTTTACATCTAATTATGCACAAAATAGTGGGCTTATGTATATGATTTTTCAATCATAGTGTGTAATATTTTTAATAGTTTAAAAATAAAACTTTAACAATTTGAAGGAGATTCTTAATATAATAGTAATAGAACATTGAGAGATTGGTCACTGTTTCAAATATTAGGATGTGAATATGAAATTGTTACAGAAGTACAGTGAAATACTAAGTGTATCACCACTCAGTGAAGAGTATTTTGTAGATAATTTGAATGAAAGTTTCTGTATCCAGTTTTGTTTACCTTTACGTATAGATATTTGTTTACCATATGATGGTTTTAGGAAGTTAATGATAAAGTTCTTGTATTTTTGAAATAAAGAAATGCTTATCCAGGCTACATGCAACGTATATTAGAAACCGAAAACATTAATTACTGTCACATAGAAGGTTAAAGGTGAAATACAGTTGCATTGAAATACATCTGTATAGTGGCAGTAAACAGATTTTATTTTTTATCTACTCATAAATACAGTGTGTGAGGATGAAAATAGAATCCTTCTAGTTGCTAGGCAACCACAGTACATCTAGAATTGTTTACACATGTACGAAGGTAACAAATAACCATAGTTCTATTACTGTGGTAACTACATCATACAGAAAGGTGTAACAGCAATTGAGTGTCCTTCAGAATATTTAAATATGTTGTTCACTAACTATAAATACCTTTACTTCACCAGTTTGATGTTACAATGTAAAATTAACTGTTAGAAATTTGATACAAGTCAGTATTTTTATACTTGTAACGTTTTGACAAAATCTGACATAACAATACACCTAACAGTGCACTGACATTTTACTGTAGATCATGCAAAGTATTTGTGAGCTATTTAAAATAGAAATGAAACATGTTTATGCTACTTAAAAATATATTGAACTGCTTTGTATTACCTAACTATTACATTAATTAGTCCCCCATGATGGACACAGCAGATAGCCTTTTGTAGCTCTGCTCTTAAAAACAAAAACGTGCATATTATACTCACATACACAGAAGTTGACTCTAAAGAACAAAATATGTATTTATTCATTCCTTGAACTATTTCAAACAGTTTGGGAAACAAATAGGGTTCACCAAAGTTTTACATGTCAGTCAGTGTTAAGATTAGTCTTATTTTATCAAGTATGTTTTGTCACCATTTTGTAATAGATTCTTCTATCTTGCTGTACATTGGAAACAGTTATTTTCATTGTTTTTGTTTAATATTTAATTTTTTGTTTACTATGTCACATTTCCATTTCATATTGTTAGTTATTAGTATTTTCCAGTATTAATGTGTATGTATGTGTGTGTGTGTGTGTAATTTGTTTTACTACAAGATGATTAAAAGATTTTGATAAGTGCTTATTTTCCAGACTTACTAATCAGTTTTGTTCAAAGGATCAGCTATTGTCATACGGGAATTTGAATAATTGGAATAGTAACAATCTGAAATATTAATTTTGATTAGCTGATATTTCTTGAGAGACAACACGACCTAAATCAATTGAGTTGACAATGTTGAATTAATTAGAAATAATAACGAGAAATGGCAAGAGCAATAATTTTATTACTTGGGTAGTTGGAAAAATTGAAAATGGTAATAATTGAAATACTAATTTGTATTAGTTGATTATTTTAATTGTAAAAAATTATCACTCATTTTACATTATACTAATTACTATAATATTTGTAGGTCATCAATTAATCAAGTTAATTACTAATTCCTAAGTGTTACTATTAGAAATGTTGGACAAGTGTAAACTAACTAAATAAATCGAAAATAATTTCATAGTATGTATCTTAATGACAACAGTCCATTATAACGAATGGTTTAGAAACATTTTTAATTTCCAGAAAATCTGACATGATTAGATTATGCTGAATCATTGTATGGTTTATTTGATATAAATGGCTTTTTATTCACTAATTCCGGAAATATCTTGTATATCTTTAACAGCATAGATAATTTAGGTTAGTGATAAACGTAACAACTTATCCAACATGTAGTTTTCTAATGTTTCATTATAGTGAATACATTATAATTAAGAAGATTTAATGATAACAATTATGATTGAAAGTGAAACAGGTTATTACTAATTCTTTGAGTCTTTTACTGCATCTATAGATATAGGAATGGTGCTTATGATTTAGACACACAAAATATGTGCATCAGAGATTCTTTGTTCTGATTGGAGGATTTATTTTTATGCTTTCTAAACTTTAGATAGTAGCTTCTATAACATATTCATGAAAAACCCATAACTGTACACACTATACAGTGTTGGCACATTACTAGGAAAAGTAATAATCTTACTTTGGCCATTACCTGCTAAAAGTAGTAGTAGTAGTTACCAGGATATTAGTTGTTTGAAAAGTGTTATGAGTGATGACTTGTTACTCATTCTTTCTTGGATATATACCTGTATTCAGTACACAAAACATTGAAACAAAAAGAAATGCTTTATACATTGAGATATTTCAGAATAGAATTTGAAGGAGCTACTTTTATAATTCTTTTATAACATTCAAAGTAAGAACAATATATGACTTACACAATAAAAATGATTAAAAGACTGTTAAGTAACCTATCGGTTGGTATGGTATACTTTACAGAGCTAACTTGATGTAATAACTGCAGTTTTAAAATAGTTATTTTGGGATGCCTGTATCACTGTTATCTTTCAAGAAAACTCTTTTGAAGCTTGCATCAGGCATTACTCATCTTTTTGTCCTCACCATGTATTTTCCAAGTGAAAAACCCTCTCAACTGCAGTATTTGATGGAATAGTTGTATATAATGAAATGATAGACTTTAATCCTGCATCAGGAAATGTATCATTGTGGACAGACTTCACAGAGATTTGTATATAAAAGCACATTTGTGTCCAGTACTTTTCTTCCCCTTTGTTTACAGGCATCTGAAATAACCATCTTTATTTTTTGTTTCTATCATTTTATCTTGATTGGATGATTCTCTACAAAATTGTGCTGTGTATTCTTCTATCTTTGCAGTAATTTCTTGATTCATTATCATTGAACATGTGTAATCTGGTTTCTGTGCTTTTCTTACTTCAACTAGGGGTTTACAAATTTGCAACTTAGTGTTCAAATTGCTCAGTTTGGCCAGACAAACAGGGAAGGTAGGAATCATGTGTCTTGTAAATGTTTTCTCACACTTCAAGATGTCAAGTGTTCTAGCAATAGGTTTCTTGACTTGAACATTTTCTGAAATAAAGCATTTTCTTAGCTGAGCTCAGCTGCATAATGTCCAGTTGATGACAAATTTGATCTAGTATTTGATTTCTTGATCCACTCCCAGATATTAACTTTTCTGTGTGACTTGAATTTCAATGAAATTTGATGAGGAACTACCAGGCTTACCCCTGTTTCTTTCTCAGTTGTGTTGGCAGCTATAGTGCATCTTTATCAGCAATAACAAAATTTCAAACCCTATGAAATAAACAGAGCAGATGTAGTAGCAACAAGGTTCACTATATAAGAGTTGCACTTTGATGGTCTGGCTTATACGTGAATGAAGTGATACCTCATCAACAACAACTAATATATCAGCTAGAGAATGAATTTATACAGTGTCTTCATCTGAGTCATCTTCATCTGTAACTGCAACATCACCACTGTTGGCAGCATTGCCATGTAGTTGGACAAGAGAGATGGTAAGATGCATTGTTGGAGAACAGTCTGTGTGTGTGTAAAAAAAAAAAAAAAAAAAGGGTTACCACCCTATTATTTAAACTTAAAACTTAAGTGCAAAATATAATTTTGATATTCAAAAACATGGCTGATAATCTGACCACAAAGGGAAATGTAATGATCTAATGTTCAACTGAGTGAATCAGAGTAACCAACCAAAAGGGAATAATATTAATTCTACTGGGATACATTTGTTGTGTGTGTATGTATATTGGATGTTATGTATGTGTATGTAAGTAACCTTTCCATGGTGTTTAAAGGCTCATTTAATACTTCATTGTGGCTGAAAACAGAATTTTATATTAAAAAATGACTCATGGGCATGAAAGGGATAATTATACAAAAGTGGACTGTAATATTTGTCATAAAGGTTATTAATATATATCTTCTCTCCTTTTATTATTTTACTCCATTTATTATTTCATTTCCACATCTGTGTTTGTATAATAAGTTTTTTCTCTCTTTCTCAATGTATATTCTTTTGATAATTTAAAACTGTTTTCTTAAGTTGCTCACATATTTACTGTTTGCACTGAACCATTTCTTTAAGGACAAGCTGCACATACTCTCCCAATCTAATAGTGTCTAGAATACTGACAGAAAATACATATCAAACACATTCTTGATTAGTGTGACTGTCCTCGCTACAATTCTACAAACTCGCAGCTCAACTAAAACGTTTTAGCTCACTGAGGTATGATATTGTTGTTTCAATATCACTGCTATTTAAGTATATTTATGGTTATTTTTGTTAGTGTATTATTAGTATATTAGTAGACCATAATATTAATGAATCTAAAAAGTACTGAGTCATGAATAATGGACTGTTTTGTTGCAAAAAAATTATCAATGTTACCCAAAAGCATTACCAAGTTTGAAAAGTAGTGTTGTTACCTTACGTGCTGCTAAAGAAAAGTAACAACATTAGTAACGTCACTGCTAATAGTGATGTCACTGGCCAACAGTGACAATATGCATATATGAGTGAGTTATATTTTTAAATGAATTTTCTTTTTACATACTTGTTCATAACAATATACATGTATTGTTATTGTTCAGAATAGTAAGGAACATGCTTGTTTTACAGATATAATTTTTTCCTTATAAATGATTTAAATCTTGCAGAAATCCCTGATTTGATGTAATGTTGCCTCTAGTTGTGAGAAGAAAGAAAGATATAATTTACTGTACTATAGAATACTGTATTGGATATCTTTGCATGACTTAATCACAGCAACCTGAAAGAATTTGTTTTAGCTATCTTTACACCTGCAAATGTTTGTCAGCAGTATACAATGTCTGGTTTGGTTGAATCATGTATAAAAACCATAACAAATGCACATGCTGAGATTTGTAAGGATTCTCTGGGTGAGAGTAGTGAAGCTGAGAGTTTTTGTGAGATAAAATATACTGTGCATGTTTATATATTATATCATACATCTGAAGTTATGTTTACCTGCTTTTTTCATTTATAAATGATTGCATAGGATAGTTTGAATGAGTTTTTATCTTCTCTAAACAGTAATGGATATAAACCAGGGTATATCTGTATTTTACCAACGTGTCTTCACCTTGTAGAGATGTTCTCTTATAATTTTGTTTTTGGACAGAACTTATCAGGAGCTGTAGTATTTCCATATTTGTCTTTGAAAGTTGTAAATCTCTGTCAGATCATAAAAGTAGTTGTTGCAGTGAGGGTGATATTTCTGCTAATATACATTAGTTTTTTTGTGTGTGTAAAGAAAGAATTTTCAGAATAAATAGTTCATTTCATTTTGTTTTTTTCTTTCAGTTTAAAGTTGTGGAGACATCATGAAAGTTTTACTGAAAATGGACTATTATCAGTCTAATAAACCAAACATGAAAGAACTTTCTTCGACAGTTTGTTTAGGTAATGGGTAATAAACAGTGTGAAATAAACAAGCTCTCAGAATTTTGTGATATGGTTCATATCAGTACTGCATCATGGCAGATAGTATGAAAAAGTACTTTTGCCCTAGGTTAGTTGATTACGTTGTGATAGTTGGTAGTCGTCAATCAAGTCGTAATCATGTTGTTCAAAATCCAGAATTGCTGAGACGCTACCCTTCTGAAGACCATAATGATTCTCCACTTCCTCCAGACGTTGTTTTCTTCTGTCAGCCTGAGGGTTGTGTGAGTGTTGGACCCAAAAGGATCAGTTTGAGGGAGTCGAACTCATTTGTGTTTACTCTGACAGAGAAGGATACTAGTAGAGTGCGATATGGTATTTGTGTGAACTTCTATAGACCTGTTGAGAAACGACAAGGTCGAGAAAGAACTTTGAGACGTGGTATTGGTGTCAGGTCTGAAGAATTAGAGTCCTCCGCTTTAGATACAGGTTTTGATACGTGCATGTTAAGTGGAGAGTCATTGTCAAGAAACTTGAGACCTGGTGACTCTGATCGGGATTCAAAATCTCCTTCTCCGAGAACTTTTAGACGCCAGCGTGTACATAACCACTCCCTTACATCTCTGTGTATAATTAGCTATCATCCATTTTTTTCTACATTTCGTGAGTGTCTTCTCATACTTCGAAAACTCATTGATTCGTCTCAGGAGCGTACATCTGTGAAGCGTTTCGGAGGTTCCAAGCAAATGAATAAGTATTGTATTAGTTACTTTAACTTTTATGCCCATTTCAAATTTTTAAGTTAATACAGATACTTTAGCTTTATTATTTTTAAGCAACTTATTAAATTAGAAAAGAAAAAAAAAATCAATTTTACCCATATTGTAGTAGCTTGTATTTTTATGCATTTATGTATCCACATTTATGTGTCTTTGTTTTTGAGCACTCGTAAATTTTCACAAAACATTGCATGTTGTCTTGCAAATTCCCCATAAGTTAAGAAAATTGTGTTTGAAAGAGTATTGATAGCGACACGAGAATGAGAGATAAAGAAAGTTTTAAAGGTTGGTGGGTATATAATTACAGCTTTTGTTAATTTAAAAATTTTAACATCTCGTATGGAGGCCAAAGGTGTTTTGGGGGCTTTGAGTATTAGTTTCAGAGATTTAATTGAACATATAAGAAGGTTGTTAAAAATAAAGTGAGTAAAATGTTTCCATAGTTGTTAACATAAAACAAGAAAAAAACAACAATATCTTATGTTTTAAAAACATTTATATTTATTAATCTGAATGGTTTCAGTAATTCTCAATTTGTTTTCATGAGAGGTTTGAATGTGGATGATACATTTTGTTGTTTTTAATTCAAGTGATATAACGTGTTCTTTTGCTTTGTTTTCAAGACTTTTTCACATTGTAAAAGCCTTTGAAATTGTTTATATTACATGCTTTTCTCTATTTGCTAAATAATGTTTATTGTATCAACAAATTTTACTGAAAGCATATATAGTTCAAAAAATGAACAATATAATATATGCCAAAATTGTCTTGAATGTACATCAAAATAAGAATGTTGCTTCTTAGTTTTCTTTTTGCAACTGTGTATGTTTTCAAGTTAAACATAAATGTCTCTGGCTAGCCAGTGATTATTTGTTTTAAAAGTTTAAAATTTATATGAAATATTGAAAAAAATGATGTAAAAAAATCATAGCAGAATTTTAGTTTTTTTTTAATTACAAGATAACTCCGTCTGTAACGTTTAATGGTGATGTAGCTTATTGACTAGTCTTCTGTGGTGTTGTTATTAACACTGAAACCTTTCATCATTTTGGGTATTTATTCACAATATTGTGAACTTCCATGGTGAGTTCAACAGTTATATTCCATAGGTACACGAGGCTAACCTACTTAATTACCAAGTGCAGAATTATTTAAACAAGTTTATTTTTGTCATTGATCAATGCTCAGTGTTGACCTGATTAATTTTTTCTAATTGGTGTATAATGTGGGTATGCACCTGCAAAGAACTATTCAGAAATGCAGTTCATCTCTATAGAGGTGATTGACCTCACACTGTTGTTGAGATTTTTACATTTGCCACAAACCTTGAATGAAACTCGTATATTAATGTGGACTATACCAGCTTATGATCTATCATTAGAGTGTAGCCCTCCATCAGTAGGAGTGGTATCCATCTGACATATTCAGTAAACCCTAAGAGCACCAGTGTTTCAGTGTAGTTTTTCATTTCTTGGCATTGCTTTGTTTAGAAATGTTTTTCTTAATTTCTTAATTTTTGTGTCTATTGTATACAGTTTTTGTCATTCTTGGTTTAATCCTTCTTTCCTCTACTTTCTTGATTATGAAAATGAAATAAACCAAATTTTAAATATTTCAGTTGAAACTTTGTACTTCTTACACGATGCAGTTTTATTTTTGATTGTTTCTTATATTCTGGAATTTTGAGTTAATGTCAGCTGTCAGCAGTCATCTCTGCTCATTTAGGTTTCTTGCTTTTTTTGGACCATGAGGCCTTAACAGGCCTCTATAACTTTGTACAGTCATCCCCTGTGCTTTTCTTAGTTATCTTGCCATAGTTTGGTATTTCTCCTTTCTGATGGATGGCCATCTGAGGGCAAAGCTGATTTATTTCTGGAGCTGTCCCTTGGCTTCTGTCCAGTGCAAGCTTGGTTTTTCAACTTTGTTTATTTGTGAATTACCTATGCATCAGATTACTGGCTTATGGGTTCTTCTTCAGGAGTTTATCTTGTTCTTGTGTGTTCCATCTCATTTGGTTAGAACATTATGGACCAGTTCTTGGCTGATAATTGCAATATATCCAAAAATGTGATATCTTCTTTTGTGTATATCCCTCATTTTTCACCTCTTGCTATTATGGTGAATCACTTGATCACACATACTCCTAGGCATTTGTTTTCCCCAATTTTGTCCTGAACTGCATCTGTTTGGAGCAAGCCAGTGACTCCAAATATTTGGGTTTCCATTCCCTTGATTGTTCAGCATATTTATTTAATGTTGTAGGTTTAAACTTGATAACAACCAAATCTACAAACAAATCCTATCAACTGATGCCTTTCTGTTTATTTGAAGAGGGGTTTTGAATATCTGTTACATTTCTGGAGGTTGGTGTTCAGAATAATGATCTTTGTATATCACCATTTTTGAGAAATTTGTTGCTGAAGGAACTTACAATTGTCTTCTTTCTGGTCTTCCATTTCTTTCATCCACTGATAGCTGGGCACATTTGGTTATTGGTTTATCTTGTCTCAGAAGCTTAAACCATGATGGCTGATCAACTATTTTGCCTCAACTGAATCCTTTCCAAAAAGTAATCTTTTCATCCTCTGGTACTTTTCTTGGATTTGTGCTTACTTTGGGAGATCTTTCATTATTATCTCTTTGACTCTGCTCATCACCTAACTTCCACTCTTTTGACCCCCAGCAGCACAGTGGTATTGTCTACAGATTTACAATGCTAGAATTTGGGTTTTGATATTTGTGGTTGGCAAAGCACGGATAACTTACTATGTAGCTTTGTGCTTAACTTCAAACAAACAAACAAATCCACTCTTTCAGTTTCCATTCCCAGATTCTACAACATTTATTATCAGAGTGTGGTCCACAGCTTATTGGTCCAAAATTCAAGTTACATCAAAAGCAGCACCATTTTCCCTCAAATTCTCTTTGTGGTGGCAAGTAGAAGGGGGTAAGGTAAGACTTGTAGGAAGTCTGAGGCTGAAAATATTTGAGTAGTGTACTGCTCTCCAGTTCTGACAGTGCATGCTGTGAGTCTTGTTTGGTTCAATATCTTTTATTCATATTCTCCTTTGTGGCTTCTTCCCATTTCTACTATTTTTAGTCACAGGATGCTTGAGTACACAACTTTCCATTTTTTTTCTAGGGCCAGTTTTCTTTTCTTTTACTGTCATTGGATTATTTTTCTTCTAGTAATACAGTCATGTGAAAAGGTTAGGACACCCTATGAAAGCCTGAGTAATTGTGTAACATTTTTGGATAAATAGATATTTAATCTCAATTTTAACAATACTGAGAGATTATAGGAATATAACTAAAGAATTAAAACTGAAGAAAAGACTTTTAAAGATCTTCTGTAAATGTAATTCTACAAAAATGCATATTCTAACTGAGAAAAAGTTAGGACACCCCCACATTTATTCCTACTTAAAATGGCTCAACTCACACACAGGTGTATCACACCAGGTGCACATGATTGGAAGATTGTTACTCAGCATTTTGAATGAGGCTTGCCCTATTTAAACTTGACATTTAGTTTGGTGTGCTCCTGACTGTTGAAGTGAGAGTGAGCACCATGGTGAGAGCAAAAGAGCTGTCTGAGGCCTTCAGAAAGAAAATTTTTGCAGCTTATGAGTCTGGTAAGAGATTTAAAAAGATCCCAAAAGATTTTGAAATCAGCCATTCCACTGTCCGGAAAATAGTCAACAAGTGGAGGGCTTTCAAAACAACTGCCAACATGCCCAGGTCTGGTCATTTAAGCAAGTTCACCTCGAGAGCAGACCGTGAGATGCTACAAGAGGTCTCCAAACACCCTAACATGTCATCATGGGACCTATAGTAGGCTCTGGCTACTGTTGATGTGAAAGTGCATGCCTCTACAATCAGAAAGAGACTGCACAAGTTTAACTTGCATGGGCCAGACTGGTTTAACAGTCAAGGTCAGACTGAAGTTTGCCAGAGGGAATGTAGACAAAGACCAGGACTCCTGGAATAATGTTCTTTGGACAGATGAGTCCAAAATTGAATTATTTGGAGACCAGAACAGAGGACATGTTTGACGTAAACCAAATGCAGCATTCCAGGAAAAGAACCTCATACCAACTGTGAAGCAATGAGGTGGAAGTGTCATGGTTTGGGGTTGCTTTGCTGCAGCAGGACCTGGACAGCTCACAATCATAGAATCCACCATGAATTCTTCTGTGTATCAGAGGGTGCTTGAGGATCATGTGAGACCATCTGTAAGAAAATTAAAGCTGAAGCGAAACTGAATCCTGCAACATGACAATGACCCAAAACATACCAGTAAATCCACTAAGGACTGGCTGATAACTAAGAAATGGAATGGCTGAGTCAAAGCCCAGATCTTAATCCCATTGAGATGCTGTGGGGTGTATTGAAATGGGCTTACATGCAAGAAACCCCTCAAACATCTCACAGCTGAAAGAATTCTGCATTGAGGAGTGGGGCAAACTTTCTTCAGACCGATGTCAGAGATTGGTAGATGGCTACAAGAAGCATCTCATTGCAGTTATTTCAGCCAAAGAGGGTAACACTAACTATTAGGGGGTAGGGTGTCCTAACTTTTTCCTCAGTTAGAATATGCATTTTTGTAGAATTACATTTACAGAAAATTTTGAAAAGTCTTTTCTTCAGTTTTAATTGTTCAGTTATGTTCTTAAAATCTCTCAGTATTGTTGAAATTGAGATTAATTATGTATATATCCAAAAGTGTTAGAAATACACAGGCTTTCATAGGGTGTCCTAACTTTTTCACATGACTGCATCTCTTTCCACTTTCCACTGGATGGTCACCTCATCCAGCTAATTTATCTTTCTCTTGGTGATAACACTTTTCATTTTTATCATGTCTCATCCCATTCAGTGTATTGTCTCGTGGCTTCTCTTGTTTCTAGCAGTTCATGTCCTCTGGATGAAATCTTGCAGTTGGTGATATAGACAACCTTTATGTTCCATCACCTATACAACATTTTGGTTTCATTTTCCTCCAGTTTTCATTCTTTAGTCTTTACAGAGGTCCTTCTGTGTTATTGATACAATAAAACCTACTATGTAATTGATGTTCCATTGCATGGAGTACATCTTTTTCTTCTGAAGTAGATGTTGAATGGAGGATAAGTGTTCAGTGTGTCTGTTCTTTTGTAGTGTGAAACTGTTAAGATGAGTTTTGCACAAGACAATTTCAGTAGAATATATACATTTTAGTTTCCAGTATCAGGAGTGATCCTGCTATCACACCTGGTTAATTTTTACTTCACCTGTTGGCAGAAACTCATTGCAGTGTTTTTCAGTGTGGAAACTTGTGTAGATGTGATCATTCTTCAGAGCACTCTCCAGTGTCTCCTCTGTATATATTTGTTCCTCAAATTATCTTCTAGTGCAATAAGGAGAGAGAAACTTGGTTTCCAACACAAGCTGCTGGGATCTCGGCATGGAGAATTCCTTCTTAAGTCAGTGTCATTTTACTGTTTTGAGACCAAGCAGATGCATCTCTTAAGTCAGAAGTAAGGCTTGGTCATTTACCTGTAAGTGTTGTATAGCCACCTCACTATACTATGAACCAACCCATTTCCAGAGGTGTTGTCAGCAGGAGTAGTGTTTTTTTTATATGGTGCAGGTCTTTGATTGTGCTGAGAAGTATTTTATATAATTAGATCTCCACTAACGTATAGTTTGACTTATAGCTGCAGTATTTACCCATGCTATACTGACTACCTGATTTATAATGACCACTTGAACAATCTTACATTCTTTGGCACTACATAGAAGATACGTTTGAGGGTTCCTTTTGTTTTAATACAATGTATTTGAAGAATAGTCTTTCCCACGTGATAATGTGATGATTACTAACTGATGCCATTCTAGACCTTCCACATCCATGTGGGTAATCTTCATGATTTCCACCTGTGTCATGCTAAAGTTTAAAAAAGGAGATTATCGTTTCTAATTTCTTCAGCTAACTGGCCTCTGAACCATCTTATCAATGTGGAATTTTATCTCTTCTGTGGATAGGTGGGTGAATAGCATTTGTGAATTCACTGTTTTCCTTACCTTATATAAATACTTCCCTCTTCACAGAATGTTCCACAGTTACAGTATGTTTAGTTTGGTTTGTATAAAATAGACTTTTGATGCAAAGCTAGTGCTTGTGGAGGATCTCTTGTCTTCCTGTTGATGAAGGGCTATAGATTGGTGATTACTACATTATAGACTAGCACAGTCCATGTTAATACGTGTAGGGGTAGGAATTTTGTTCAAGGCTCGTAATGTGCTCAAAAGCCTTCTTGGTAATGGTTTGTGGTAATAGCTGTTAGTTTTATAGGAAAGTATCTATTTGAAAGCAATGTTGGGACTAATAGGTATCAAATTGATTCATTATTTCTGATACTATTTATTGCTCTATTGTTTAAAGTACTCATTATTGTTATAATACCATAAATATTATTTGATATTAATTTTAAAGCGTGTGTGACCAGTTCTTGTTTTGCATATTTAAAAGCATATATTGTTTCTGATGGAAAGCACATGGTGTAAAGCTTGCTTTCTGTGGTATTATACATTGTATTTATGAATCATGCATCTGTTTTAACTGTTAGATTTTGTACAACAAACATATTAGTTTTATGTGATTTTAAAACTTATTACCTGATAGATTAATATGACTAATGTATCTATCCCTTGTGAAGTACATACGTGTACGCTACTTGTAGATCGGTATATTATGTACCATAAAACACTATTTTCAGTACATTTTATATAAAGTTCTAATTACTTTTTTTATTAGTCTAGTCAGAGGCATTAGTAATAACAATATAAATTGGACTGTGTATACACTGCCAAATATTCATTTGATGTTATTAAAGCAAGGTTTTTTTTTCTACAGGTGATATGGATAGATTACAGAAAAGTATTAAAGATAAATTTAATACATTGAAACATTTACTCAGTCTATGAGAAAACACAGTTAACTATTTTAGAATTCTTAATTTTTAGTTTTTATACCATTTTATTCTATCACTTTATTGGTATAATTTTAGTTTTATGAAGTTGAGAACTTATTCTAAGTAAAATATTTAACAACTGTTAGAAATTGCTCTCTGAAAGTGAAAACTTAGAAGAGGAATATATTTTACTTTGTTATTTATTGTTTTATTACTTATATTCTCCATAGTTCTAGAGAATATCTGAAATATAAAATTTTAACATACCACATTAAAAAGTATATTTCACTACTTGCTGGGTATCTTTCTTTTCTAGAGAAACAGTTTGGTCAGTCCTGACAGGAAAAGTTACTGATAACACTCCTGCCGTTATTCTGCAAGATGTACGGGAAATTGAGATGTGGATTTTAAGACTACTTTCCTCTCCAGTGCCTGTCCCTTCTAAAACTAGGGTAGAAGTACGTTGATTTGATCTTACATGAAGTGTACATATACATAGCTTGCACCACATGTATGTTGTTTCATGCACACAGAAGTTATTCTGTAGTAATGAACCGGTTTATGGATACAAGTATATGACAATATTTATACATGCTAACATGCATGTATGCAAGTCTTACACATCATTGAAGAGCTTGATCCAAATTGGAGATATCAGGGTTTAGTTCTTTAAGATTTTTAAGTTCTCTACATTATTGACTTGAATATTTTTTTAACATACATTATATTACAAATAAGTTGATAAACTGCAAAATTAATTTCCTTGTTCTAGTTGAACTTTTATTTCTCACTACTAAAACCTCTTATAATACTACTACTACTACTACTACTAATAATAATAATAAATATTTTGCATCAAATTCTACACCACCTGATTTAGTACTCGCATTAGGAATGTTACAAGTAATTTATCTATATAAGTGTTAAACGAACAAATGGTGAATTTTTTGTTATATCCATATGTGTGTGCTACATTTGGGAAAGCATTATTCAAAGATTTTGATATTTCATTATTTATTATTTGACAAAAAAAAACTTGTACATTGTTGTCACACCAAGTTTGAGAATACAGTCATGCCCTAATTCATCAAAGCTTTCTTGATTGTTTGTTTTAGAGGAAGATGTAATAGAGAAATATTCTTCTTTAATTAGTATTAAGTATCTGTGTGAAGTAATTTCTGATTTTATACATGTATTACTCAGTTTTATAAGTCACCATTTGTAAAAGATACAAGGTCAACCTTAGACTATAGATTTTAACAAAAGGCATTTTAAGTTTGAGGAGGCAGATCCATATTAATGATCTCTACTCTTATTTCTCTCTCTCCTTATGAGATACCTTAATTCTACCTTCATTGTTACTTAAACTGACTTGGAAATGTTTTTTTATGAACATAGTAGTCATACAGTGTAGTTTGAGGCAAAAAAAACCCTCTAGTCAGACATGATACCAATTGTCATAAGAGATAGTTTAGTAGTGGGTTTTATAACCATAATCAGTATGGTACAATGACTTTGAGGCTGTGAAAGAGAATCTTCTGATTCCAGATGTATTCCTAAAAGTATAATAAGCAAAGATTAGAAGTTGATGTAGGCTCTGCAGCTAGAACTTTACAGAGGTATTTTTAGCCATAAGTCAAACTTAGCTGTTATTTTCATGATGAAAAATAGTCCAAGAAACTGGAATTATAGCAGTCCTATCTGGACTTATAGCCTTTCATATTTGTGGATTAACTTCACTTTTGCATCTTTATTCTTTAAATGTTGTCTTGGATATCAATGTCCACATACACTGGAGGGTTTGAGGAAGGTTTTTTTGCTTTTCAAGCTGTGCAGTATAAGATTACCTTTATCTTTCACAAAAGTTTGTTACAATGTAAGCTGTTGGACAGAATCATCATCAGGTTGAATGTGATCAAATGTGAAAAAATGTTGTACTTGAAACTCGTATATATGTACTGGGGAAAAAAAAGGTATTGCATATTGTTGACTTTCCTTTCAAAGGTGGAAGTCCTACCAAGGGATATTCAGTCACCCTTGACCTTTGCCCTGCCAGACCACACTCGATTCTCCTTGATAGATTTCCCACTTCACTTGCCTTTGGAACTTTTAGGGATTGACACGTGTATGCAAGTCCTAGCATGTATCATTTTAGAGAACAAGGTATGTCAAATTATGCTGTTGAACACCAGGTGATAAAAAAAAACAAAAACTTAGCAAGTGAAGAACAAGTAAAAAGAATCAGAATGAAACATGAGCTTACTCTTTATGCATATTTTAGTATTAAATATGCATTGTAAAAATAGAATAGATATCAGATTAATACATGTTTACAGAATAAGTATTGTGTTAGTTATGCCAGTAGACTAAGGAGCTTTGTTTTATTACTACTTGGATTAAACATTGCATTTTAAAATACTAGTTCACTGGTAAAGGCAGAATGTGCAATGGGTTTGTAATGTTATCTAAATGTATAATTTCTAGAACAAATATAGTTTTTCCACCATCATATTCAATTCTTCTGTAACAGTTTATTTCATTTTTTAAAGTTGTGGTAATTCAGAAGATTATTTGGTCTTAATTGAGGCTGTCAAGTGTTCACTGTGTTGAATAATTAAAAATATAAGATGTATATTGTACTTGCTATCAACATATGATGTTCACAAAATGTATCAATTTACAACTTGTGTGTACTTGCATCTCACTCACTCTCTATGTAAATTGCTGTAAGATGTTTTTTCCTCCATCATAGTTGGTGCTACAGTCCCGGGATTACAATGCCTTGTCAATGAGTGTGATGGCTTTTGTCACTATGATATATCCTCTAGAATATATGTTTCCTATCATTCCACTTTTACCAACATGTATGAGTGCTGCTGAACAGGTAAAAAAAAAAAATCATTTTAAATATTGTGTTTTTCATTCATCAGATAATAGCTCTTTTGTAGGTAAATCTTATGCCTAGCTATATAATTAAGTAGTGTGTACGCATGTGTGGGAGGCTTTTTAAACTGTTCAAAAATGAAATTAGTAGTACAGAAGTGCAGATGATCTCTGCAACAATTTTTGTAAGGGAAGGATTGGTGCAGATAGTACTGTGCATTACAAAGGGAAGGACATTTGGAGAATGGATCTGTCAACTCTTCTGTTCCATCGGTGATAGCAGTGCTTATGTGTTAAGGTTTTGTATATAAATTTCTTAATTTGTTTATAGACACTTAGATTACTGGTACCATAACCTTGTTGTGTTTTAATACTTGACTCGTATACCTAAATTTCCAAAGCTTTCTCTAGATCTGATGTGTCATACTAGGTACATCAGTGAGTTTGTCGTCTTTGAACAGAAGATTTGTTTCAAATTGTATTTTTTTTTACTAGAGGTGTTTTGTGGGTAT
The DNA here is from genome assembly GCF_004210375.1 of Tachypleus tridentatus. NCBI lineage: Eukaryota > Metazoa > Arthropoda > Merostomata > Xiphosura > Limulidae > Tachypleus > Tachypleus tridentatus. The sequence goes on along the minus strand of NC_134833.1, from coordinate 64,251,320 downwards.
CACATGCTGTAGAAATATGTAACTTAAGGTTAATCTAGCAATCATTGAGGTACCCTACATGGCCATAAGATTTGTTCAGAACTATACATATCTAATTTATTACATGAGTAGTATAGGTAGGTGACTTAATTGTTTTAATTATTTTAAATATGCAATGCCACTTTATATAAACTTTGTGCATTGAACTACAAAATAACACAACTAAAAAAAACGTTTTGTGCACAAAGCGCAAGTCCCATTATATTTTTAAGTCAAAATGTAAAGTTTCAAAAATAATCAGATATGCTATTTTAGTTTTAAGTTACATATATACAGGATTACTTGTGTAGGTTGGTTTTAGGCTGCTTTTAAATTGGTATTTATAAATGGTAGTTTTACATTTCATGTAATAGAATATTATAGTTTGTAAGAGTTAAACGTGTTATTGTATGTTCATTATTTGCATAATAATGTTTACTGTTTTAAATGTATTATATGTTGGTATAAAGTACATTCACCAAAGACTGAAGGTCTTTATGGATTTTATCTTGGTAACATTTTAATATTTAATACACCTTACTGAAACAGTGTTATGTTGGTATGAAGTATGTCTTGTAGCCTAGAGAATATATAATTTTTCTTGTGATTCATCGCATGCTCACATTTTACTGATGTCCAGACAGTACAAATTGAAATGTTAAGCATACTTTATGTGATGTTACTTTAAAGTCTACTGACTGACTGACAACACACTACTGTATAATAGTGTGTGATCTCTTAAAACAAGCAACTTCTTTTCATTGAAATGTGTTCATAAAACTCTCAGAGGACATCAAGACAAGTATTACTAGATGTGTTCACAAAATTCTCACAGGATGTCAAGACATATTACTAGTTATTTAAAATGTATGTGTGTATGTTTCCATGTGTATGAGCATGCATTAATTGAAGGTGGACATTCTAATTTAAAGATCTGAGGAAATGTTAGGACTACAGATGCTAATTTTAATATTAGTAAATTGAGTTGAAAAAGTTTTGGCTCCTGTACGCAAGTCAATGTATTTCAGGTTTATTAATTCTCAGAAAATTAAATTTTCTTTGTAGTAAATTAAATCTTGTTAATAATGTCATTGCAGCTGTTGCTAGCCCCTACACCCTTCATTATTGGCATTCCAGCGAGCTTTCTCATGTTCAAACGGCATATCAAACTTCCAGATGATGTTTGGTTAGTTGATTTAGATTCAAACAAGGTAAGTTAATAACATACACTGTACAGAAGTTTCATTATTGATTTGCCTGAGCACACAATGTGTATTTAAACAGTACAAGTATTAGGCACATAATCGAATTTATAATTTGACTTTCAGTGTAAATTAATTTCTGACAGTTATTTTAACTTTTGTTTTCAAAATCATACAGTATTTATTACACAATCTGTTTTTTTTTCTGTGTTATTTTTCTGAATGTGCTATTAATTGTAATAAGTATGATGCTGTGATTTTAAAAATGTATCTAAACACACAACTAGTTTTAAGGCAGTCAGAAATAACGACTACCAAATTTTTGAGATCAAATTTTGAATAGCATATGAATTAAAATACCATGTTATGATTTTTGTCTTCCTTAGATGCTAGTTAAGTTTAAGGTTCACTTTGTATTTATATTTGTCATTAAGATATCTTCTTTGAAGTACTCATATTTGAAACAAAGCTGTTTCTTTTATTTATTAATATTTCATTATTTTCTGTTGACTGCTTAATTCTGTAGTCAATACATAATCAGAAGACTATTTTGGTTCAGGAAAGTGTTTTAACTTGTGTCATCATGAAGTTGTCTAATTTGACCTATCTTTGAAATACCTTGAATTCCAGAAACTGTACATACAATAATTCTGATTGTACTTAATGTGTCTTCACAGAATTCACAAGTTTTTAATAAACAATCCAAGTCTGTTTTAGACAAAATGATCTATTTTTAATAAATATTTTCAATTAAGATTTCTCTAAATTTCTGGATTTTATCTTAAGAATAAAAATACTTATTTCATCATACAGTTTCCATGTACCATTTCTTTTTCTTAAAACCATATATTGTATCTCTTATTTTCTCTACCCTGACACTGATGATTTCACAACAGTTAACATATATTGAAATAGAAAGTTGAAAATTATGAAATAAATATTTTCTTTGAATGCACAACTTGTTTTAAAAATTTTCAAATTAGTTATATTCACAGTTTCAACTGTGAATCTTTTCTCACCTGTTTTCTTTTAATTTTATGGTTTTTGCAGCATTGGTACACTTGAAAAGCAACAAATCACAGTGGGATCCCTTTCCCATGTGGTGCACTTTGGATCCACTACTGTATGTTAATAATGAAACTCAGATCATCAGCTGTTTCTCATAGAACTTATTTAAACGTCATATAGTTTTTGATCTTTGTCTTCAAAAGATAGCTCAGATATGAAATTTAGAACAAAAACATATCAGTCACTAGAATAGCAAGTTCCAAAACTGCTATAATTTATATGAATTTCTGAGTAAGCTATAAAAGAGTAAAAAAAAAATTCCTTTATTTGTTCAGACTGGTAAAACCATGGTCACATGACAAGTACCTTTCCATCAGGAAAATGCTCTTACCATCAAACTAGAAAGGAGAATCCTCTATTTTTATTGGTTGTAAACATGTCTATCAACCATATAAAGTCAATTGAATAATCTTAGAGAGAGAGAGAGACCAGAGGTTTCTTAAGTGGATTTGACAAATTTTATTATCTTAACAAGTAAAGATGGCAGGCTCAAACTGTAAGATCTTGCTCCCAATTATTTGCTTATTTTTAGAAGTTAAGAAATTGGAGCCTGGACAAATCATGTTATGCAGTAAAATAAAGACTGAGGTTTCTTCAAATATTTCTTACTTAAACTAAGAAATTAAAACTTGGATACTATAGCAAGTTGAATTATAAACTTTATTAATGTGCATTTGTAACAGAGGTGTTTAAATTCTGAATGTAATACCATAAAAGGTCATTACATATTTTTGTTTTGCTTTATGGAAAGAGTTGATCTCCAACAGCTGACTACTTTGATATTGTAATAATGATACTTTTAGCTTTAATATAATGGATTATTAGCCAATTAGTGGACAGATTTTATACTATTAATAGTAAATGTTAATATTATAAGTATTAATATGAAGGGCAGTTGGATTATAACTCTGAATTTAGTTTTAAAACTTATGAAAATTGTTATTTTTCACTGAAAAGTTTAGGTTTAAAATGAAAGTGACATTTTATATTGTAGCATGTATTTGTTATTAAATCATTCATTTACATTTGTAATGAGAAGGTGTGTTGACTAGTAGAGTACTAATGTTTATTGGCTAGTTTGTATAGTTACAGTTTATCATGCTTTACAGATGATACATAGATATATACTACATTTTAGGTGATAAAACCACCTGCTGTTGAACACCTTCCTCCATTGCCTGAACCAGAAACAACAATACTGCAAAACCATTTAAAACAGGTAGTGTAGAAGCTTCTGTGTGTGAACTTTTTACATAAAAAATACAAATAAGATATACTTATGAAAATAACTTGTTGTGGAACCATAGAACTTCCAAAGTGAACATAATGATGTGAAGTTTCTGTATAGAGTTACTAATATTGAGTGATAGGGTTAAAGAATACTTGTATCTCTAAAACATATTTATTTTGAGTATAAATAATATATAAAGCTGTAAATTTGTCTGAAATTTCTTCTTAATTGTTTCATATAAGATTAACTGTTTTTTGAGTTTGATTAAAATCATTCGATGTTATTCTTTTCTCAGTTGATGTTTTGTGAACACTTTATGGTTCTTCTGTCACTTTTTCTGTAGATTAATTTCAGATAACAAAATTAATGACAATATTTTTAAGGAATATTAATGTATTGGATAGTTGTTTGCCCTTTTGGAAAATCTATCATAGCTTGGAAATTAGTAAGAATTGTATTTTGAGACTTTATGTTGCTGGTTTAAAAGTGAGTTGCCTAAACCATTAAAGTGTCACGTTCACCTTTTGGTTTATGGATTTCAACAAACAAACGAAAATGGACACAATTATAAATTGTAATAGTTTTTCATTGAACTATCATTTTGGTGGCCTGTGATAATTTAAGAATGCAATGAGCTAGCCCCTGGTATTGAACAAGTTGAGAAATGATGACTTAGATGGTTCCAGCAGTTGCTGGTACTCTTCCAAGCAGTTCTGTTTCTCGACATTGATCAAAGTTGCCTTTATAGTTCTCTAGAAGTTGTTAAAACATGTCATCTCTATAGCTTTCTAACGTGATTTAGAGTTCCTATAGGATATATTTGACATATGCATTTCTGTTTAAATTGTAGGTTAAAGGAAAAATTTTTTTTATCAAATATTACTTTCAAGTTTTTGTAATTTACTTTTACTTCCAAATAATTTCCAACTATGCTGACACTAACAAAGTTCTAAATTAGATTAGTTTTGTTAATATATTCTTTTCTGCTTAAACTTTCTTTTAAGTAACCTTTTCTTTTTTGTATGTAGGCTTTAGCCTCCATGAGTATGAGCCCACAGCCAATTAAAAACTTGGACAAGATACAGTCATGTATGATAAATCGTATAAGCTCACCAGAGCCACCAGCACCCATTTCTTCTACAGGTTTCAATCCCTTGATATATGGAAATGATGTTGATTCGGTAGATGTAGCTACTCGTGTAGCCATGGTACGTTTTTTCAACTCTCCTAACCTGCTTGCTCACTTCATGGAACATACACGCACATTACGTCTCTATCCAAGACCTGTTGTGGCCTTTCAGGTCAAAAGTTTTCTGCAGTCTCGGCCCAAAGTAACCCCTTTTCTAAAGCGTTTTGTACGCACCCAGGTATGTGACATCTGTTTTCTCAAATATGTTTTATTATATACACTGTATTTTAATGGCAGAGTAAGATAATAACTAATAATTATTTGCATACTGCCTTTTTTGTTTGTAGAGTTTAATATTTTGCATTTTATGCTTGTTAAAAAACAGTCTCGGGTTTAAGTGATTTTGGCCCCTCTTAATGAAATCTTCACTGTTAAACAACTAATCTGTTTATTTTGTTTTAGATTTCACAATTAAAGGCTCTAGTTAGAAGTTACTTGTGAAAAGTTGATGGTAGAAAACCAAAATAAGGAAAACTTATGGTTTGTTAGCAATCATTTTTGTAACAAAAAACATTTGAACCTGATGAAGCAATTCTCTATTTACAATAATGTAGTAGCACAAAGTTGAACTATTTCTTTATCAGGTAACCCTTCTCAGTTTGTTCTGTATAGGAAGTAAATATTTTAAATGTCAAAATATACAATCACCTGTGACTCGACCTTCAGGGTTTCCACTCTGCCCATCTCCAGTTTTTATACCCCTCCCCCTCTTTATTGCCTTTGGCAAATTCTAATTTGCAAAATTCTTCATCTTCAATGCATCACTTATTCTACCTACCATATATAAATACCTCATTCAGGTGACGCAATCACTTTTTTGAGACATAAATTGGCTATTAGTGGAGAGGTAGGATGGGAGAGTATCAGCAGAAATAAGTATTATTGGAAATACATTTTCAGTTGAGGAAAATGTTAAGTTCCAAAACATACTTACCATCTTCTGATACTACGGTTAGAATCCCACACTGAGAAGATGGAAGGACTGATCCATGTAGAATGCATTTGTATAGAACAGGAGCATACCAATATAAAAAGAAAAATGTTAAAAGAGCGGGGGAACCACACTATGTCCAGAACAGGTATTCTCTTCACCTGAAACTTAGTTTTTTATATCAAAGATAGAAAAGAATGTGTAATCATTAGTATAGGCCAGCCCTATCCAGACAGAAGAAGTTCCACAACTCATGGTTGGAATTAAAAGGTTGTGGTACTGCTATACCACATTAGTGGCTAGGGCTATTGGACCACAGTATGAAACATACTTTTGATTGTATGTCAATTTTTAATTGTAGAGTGTGTTTCACACCACCATAGTCACAATGACAAAGTAAGCAATGCTTAAGTGAACAAACTTTCTTCTCCTCTGGAAGAAATCCAAAAGGCAACACCCTAGGCTCTGAATGATGGGATCATGTATGTTGTACGCAACTAAAGGAACAAAACTCATCTGGTCTTGAATTTTGAACATTCATCCTCACTCCCCAACAAAGCAAACAAGATGTGTTCCACTTGCCTATGGAATTATGAAGATGACGTGGAACCAAGCATCTAGGATGGGATCATTTTGTGTTCCAAATTATGAGGAGAAAAAAGACCTCCTTCCATAAACAATAATGAAAAATGACATTGATGAAAAAGAAGAGCCATGCACCCCCCAACTGGATAGCTTTGTGTCAAATGTGAAATGTAATTATGAGTAGGCTCAGGTGAAGGTTGGTTCCACTCCTACTAACATCTGGGAAGAGAATATTCAGGAGCCCAACTAGGAGAGCCCCTGCTTTTATTTTCTTCTCCAAGAGTAGAGAAACACACTCTGAAGAAAAAATTTTGTATGCCACTCTGCCCATTGGAAACTGGGGGAGGTGTGAGAGCTTCTGAGCTCTACTAGTAGAGTCTGGAGGTAACACACATTGGGAAGTCCTGAGGAACAGTCCTCTGGAAACTGTGCAATAGGTGAACCTAGTTCCCTACATTTTAAAAAGCAAACTGATCCCAAATTATTCAGTCTGAAAATCAACATGGAAAGGACAGCTTTACTCGTCATTGTCCATTAGTGGTGGTTCATGAAAAAGGTAATATCATTCAATAGGCACTCAGATGGCCTTATGAAATTCAACAGAGCTTATTGCAACAGGTACGACTTATAGTGAAAATGGTTGCTAGTATGGAATTGAAAAAGAGATAACATACTTGCCAAGTCAAAACTTGGTTCTGGTGAAAATAAAAGGACTCTGAAAATAATAGTATATGATTGAGGAAAATACTCCCCTCTGGATAAAGTCTTAACAGATGTGGTCAAAACAGCTACAGTGGGTAGTTGAAAATCTTCAGAAGAGGAAACTTCTAAAACACATAAGTAATGAGAAAAGAAAATATTAGGAGTAATCTACATACCATCCTGTGCAGTGTCTTTCAGAGGGCAATTCAATCAGGCAGCTAATGACATAAAGATGTGACGATTCTGGTGAAACGTAACATGAAGGATTTCTCTCCTGTAATGATAATACACTGGAGGCCATGTGAATCAATTTGCAAAGCTACTTTATTAGGGTAATGAAAGATAAGTTGCAGAAAATTAAAGGATCCAAATGAATGAATACATTTTACAACTATATCGACTTTAAGTATTACATTACACTTCAGTTATAATCAGGTGATGTATAGCATTATGCCTAAAACAACCTTATTGATTCTACAGAGATCAACCACAGAAATATTGTAACACACTGTGGTAGAACTTGAAGATGTTACAAACAATGTTTAATGTTGTGATAAAAATATCAGTAACAACAATTAGTTTAAAACAGAATATTCTTTATAATTTTTAAATATCTTTTATTTATCATAAAATTGTATCTGTTAATTTTACTTTTGGGTCATATCATGCCAACTCATCCAAGTCTTTCTAGATCATGTTGTAGATTTCCTTGAAAAAATTCAACCAAAAACTTTATTTTGAGTTATTCAGTCATGCAGTTCAGCTTTAGGATTTTTCATGGCTGAATAAATCAAAATGAAATTTTTGGTTGAATTTTTTCAATAAAATCTATGACATGAACTGGGAAAAGTTCTTTTTTTTTGGGTGAGTTGGTATGAAATGATCCCTTTATGTAAACAAAACACTTGAATATTTATGCAAGTAAGTAATCAAAGTCCCCTTCAAACAGCCTTAGGTACTATAAATCAGGGTATTGCCTTTCTTATTACAAGACAGAAATCCTGAATACATTAATTACTTGTTTTCATTTTATTTAATAACTTGTATATTGTTTGATGCTGCAAGACTTCTTAGTACCATGACTTTTTATATTATATTTATGTATTCTTTGGTTGGGTTCAGTTATTACTAGGACAGATATTTCATACAAGATTCTAACCAGTGGAAACAATGAATAAAAAATAGCTTTTATTAAGGTTTCAGTTAAAGTACCTGAGAATACCCTTGTTTTTTCCAATGAGTAAGCTGTATATGGTCTTTGTAACATCAAATTGCTTAATGTTTGTATCAGGTATGCATATTTCTCCTAATAATGACCTGTGATTTTGTAAAGTGTGTATTTTTGTTTTAATAGGCTGTTGAGTTTCTAGCCGAATGGTCCTTATGTCCTACCAATGTGGCCTTCCTTAGAGTTCACACAGGTAAGGTTTGTACAGGTAAGATTTGCACAGGTGGAGTTCCAGTGTAGAACATGAGCATCTGACCTTTACTATCTAATTAGAATGGTCTTTAATGTCTACACAACAGTATTTACTCATTGGTTTAAAATATAAGAAATGTTTATTCAATATAAGAAAAAAACTGTTCTCCTTGGAACAATAAAACAGAGTAAACTAGAAATACTTTTTTAAGTCTAGTGAAGTTTGCATTCAAAAACCTGATAGGGACTATCTGTGAAATATATACATAAAATCAAGAAGATTGATATGTTGAGTAAACAATGACATGAAAATGAAAAAAAAGGGAAACTTTAATACTAAGCTTTATCTTAAGCTTTCTTCAGAAAGCTGAGTCAAATGATAGGTTTTATTTAATACTTAAGCCACAAACAATATGTGCAGTTTTCTGAATCAGCTAAACACATAACCTTTCCACAATTACAAAATCACACAGGATTACTTTTCTCTCAGTGTTTCAGTGTTGAAAAATCAATACTAAAAGCATGTCAACTAAGTTGCAATAAATGGATTTTTGGCTTAATTTAAAAACTCTTTGGTATTACCCATTCTCCCATTATAAAGAAATTGGTGAAAGTGATGGAAATCTGAGAAACTGAAAATTTAAACAGTATACTTTATTAAAACACTTTTTAGTCAGAAAATTTTCTGAATGTGTGAAAATGGACTTGGTAGGTTTCAAACTCAAAATTCTTCTAAGCTCCAGAGTCTGTGAATTTTGAAGTAGTTTAAAATTTAACTATTAATGGACCAGTAACTTAGTTTTTACCTTTTCAGAAACATTTGTAATTGTATGGGATGGCATACTACTAAATTTGTATGGATAAAGCACATGATATCCATGTAATTATAACTTGACCATCAGTGTAATATACTGAATTTGTATAAATCTGGAAATTCTCCCAAGTTGTCAGTATATATGCTGCTGTCATGTTTTATTTCAGGTGTGTTTGATCCAACCATAGTTGGGGATAAACCCAAGTGGTACAGCAATAATTTGGAACCGTTGCATTTCAAAATATGGAATGATGGGAGCTCTTTGGGCAATGCTTTAACAGCAGGTACATATGGTGAAGAAATAAGTTCAGGTGAGAACTGAATTGAATTTCTCATTTGTTTAGAACTATTTTTAATAAGTGTAGATAGTTTTGTTCAGTCAGTTATCAGTTGTTTTGGTGTCATTTGATGTCCATGAAAGTTAGCATTGAATGTTTTTTTGTTAAACTGAATAAAACAGTTATCAGACTAACTTTGAAATAAAGGTAGTTACTTTATTTTATAAAACATTTATCCGACTTTGAAATAAAGGTAATTATTTAACTCTGTTTATTCTAGATGAAAGTGGAAGTGACAGTGAGGGAGCAGGTAGTACAAGCTCTTCCTATTCTTCACTCAGTGACTTTGTGTGTGACATGGTGAACAGTGACATAGCAGGTGAAGTGTTAGGTTAGTATTTATACCAGCAAACAAAATAGAAAAACAATTAATATAAATGTTCATTTCACATTAATCACGAGTTTTATTTACTGATTTGTTATTTGTGCTCAAAATTAGTTTTCTAGGGATTACATACACTGATTTGTTATTTGTGCTTAAAATTAGATTTCTAGGGATTACATATCCTGACTTGTTATTTGTGCTGAAAATTAGTTTTCTAGGGATTACATATACTGATTGTTATTTGTGATTAAAATTAGTTTTCTAGGGATTACATATACTTTTGTTATTTGTGCTTAAAATTAGTGTTCTAGGGATTACATATACTGATTTGTTATTTGTGCTTACAGTTAGTTTTCTAATGATTATTTGAACAAGATTACTGTATTTGTTAATGTGCAGTGTTTACATAAGATGCTTTTTAATTTACTTTTAATTTGAATATTTTGACTTTTATCTTACTGTGGGTTATGAAAATTGACAAGTATCAGAACATGGATGTTTACTGTGGAAGTTCAGTAGTTATTTAAGCCATAAAGGAAAATGCACACATTTTCTACGGTTTTCAGAAATTTAGAAAACCTGGTCCTTTTGTTAGACACTGAAATATAAACTTAAAGGTTACTAATTTGAGTATCCTTTTCTGTTAATACCTTGCTTAATTTAGTTAATGTGAAGTTATAATAAAAACATGAGAGATTCTGAAACTGGTCAGCTTAAGGTTTTTTCCAGTAATAATTTTCACTTCAATACCTTATTAACTCTTCATGATTATTTCCCAAGAAAACAAGTAATCATTTAAAGTTCTCTTGTCTTTGCACCGAGTAGTAGGCTAGTTTAGTTCAGAGTTTTTATGTCTGGGGCACTACCAGTATAGTCAGTTGCAACTGAATTTATGCTCATAAGCCAAGTTTAAGACTTTTTTTTCCCAGGAAAAAATGGTAAAGTCTGTTTATTGGCTTTTTTAATTCCTCTTATCCTTTTTTTAAGTATGAAAATAAAAGTTTTGTTGCCAAGAGTCCTTAATATCTATGGATGAGTAAAAAAAAAGAAAAGTTTTGTCAGGCTGTAGAAGTTTAGATACCTTTTAAAATGAATTCAGTTTATTGTAGATTTATAATGACAGTAATTTTTTTGTTATGCTATTGAAATAACAGATTAGTCAAGTTATTTCATAAATATTAACAAACATTTATTTGTGACTAGATTATTAATTAAAATAATTAGTTATGAAATGTCTTAATTTTCAGGTCACAGCTCTGATGACACTGGTTTTACACAGGTTCTTTTCGATCATCGGTCAGTTTTTCATCCTCCCAGTACCTTACAGGTGCCTGGTGCTGGAGGACTAGCTAGCAGTATCTCAGCATTCTCTCTTCCTGGATCCCCGTCAACTTCGTCATCCCAGTCCTCAATGTCTAGGTATCACTTTTGATTAATAGTTTCGAGTTTACTTACTGATAATTTACACTTTATTACAATTTACAGCTTTTACAATAAGTAGGATCATTTTTTTTACAGCAGGTACGACGTTTTGATCATTGGTGTGATATTCTGAAGTTATGTTTGTACCATAAAGAGCATTTTAGGATTAAAAAAAATCACTGTAAAATATTGTGCTTCATAATTATTGCACCAGTGATTGAAATGTCATGCCTGTTCTGTTGTTTTTAATTAAGCACAAAGCTACAGAATGAGTTATCTGCTCTGCCCATCATTGGTATCAAAACCTGGTTTTTAGCATTGTAAGTCTGGAGACATACTGCTGAGCCACTGGTCTTTATAAGGGTAACTAGAGACTTTGAGAGCATTGTTTTCAGCATATATGTAATATGGAATTGTTTGCATATTTTTTGTTATATTTCTGATATGGTAAACAAAAGTTTTTAAATGCTACCTTTGTGTATAAGTTTTATTTGGTTCAAACTTTTTTTTCAAAAGTGAATGTTTTATAGCAGTAGCCCATCGTTTAACTGTGATCCTGAAGGTGATTTGGCCAAGGTTGCTGGATCAGCCGAAACAGCAGGCTTCCAGCCTATACCTTACAGGTCAGAATCCCAGGTAAGAGCACAAACTTTATTAAATGAATTTCATATGATCATGTCTCGAGAGTGAGCTTACCCCTTGCTGTAGAGTTTTAAATAGATAAAAAGTTACATCAAAAAAATAAGTAAAATTTGAAAAATGAATAGTTTTGTAATAATTTTAAATGTTTGTGTAAAATTGAAAGATTGATACTTTCTTCAAATTCTCAGCCCCTCGGTGTGGATTCCTGTACATGGTGGGGTTCTGTTCTTTCAGTTTACCTCCTCTGGGATCTAAACATCCACCCACGTGTTGCCGTGCATGGCGACCTGTGAAAGGGAGGAGAGGATCCTGGTGGTTGAGGGGTCCAACCCTAACACACCACTTTGGCCTTGAATTGCTGTAGACGGGCGGCCTGTGGGTGGCCCCCTTCCCTTGGGTCAATCGGCTGGTCCACTTGGGCTAGAGTCAACCAAGTACCAGTGTTGTAAGTTCTCAACGGGTGTTGTGGACATTTTGTCTGATGTTGGTGTTTGGGTATAGTGCTCACGAAACCCTGGCGTTGCTGCAATATCCTTGCATGACATTGTAGTGCATCCCCTCGTAGGGCTCCATGGTGGGTGGGGTCAGTGGTACTGAAATTTTCCTTTTTTCCTATGGATCCTTCAACAAAAAATTTAAATAAAATAGTGAAAAAACAGTAAATAGGTAAACGACCATGTCTTGAAGACTGAGCAGCAGTCTTCAACATCTGTAACACCTTTACCACATTTTCTTATATTACATCACTTTCAGAAAAACATTTAGTGCAAATGTCTCCCTTTTTTAATCATAAGGGTCTAGAGGGACTTGCTGGCTGTCCAAAGTCACTAAAGAAGCTTCGATCTGAAGACATATTGGTTGAAACATCCACATCCCAACACAGTGAACTCCTCTTGAATTCAAAGGCAATTGGGGATGTACCTATTGAGGTTACACCCCATGCTACCTTGAATTCTTCACGAGGAGTTATTGTTGAAAGGGATTTGAAGAATGTCCTTGAGTCAGAGATTCTTGCTGGTCTCTCCACTCAAGGAGTTTTTGCAGTGAGGCGCATCTCCACTCGCAAAGATGGAGTAACACTGTTGACCGATATCCTTGTTTTGACATTTACGTCACCATGTGTACCTGCCACCATCAAGGCAGGTTATCTAATTTGCAGGGTACGGCCGTACGTTCCAAACCATCTCCGATGTTTCCAATGCCAGAGGTTTGGCCACTCAAAGACGTCATGTCGTGGTTCCCTGACATGTGCTCGTTGTGGTGGCAAGGACCACGATGCCTATGAGTGTGACACGGACCCACATTGTGTCAAATGCAATGGTTCCCACCCTTCCTACTTTCTTTCTTGTCCAGAATGGTTGGAGGAAAAAGAGGTGCAGTGTTTGAAAATGACTCGTAACATTAGTTATCCCGAGGCTCGGAAATTGCTGTTTGCCACTCCATCTCGGACATATGCTGCTGCACTTCGTTCCATAACTACAGTGGGAGTGCAGGCAGATCTCTCTGTGCCTCCAAAAGAATCATTTTCAAAACAAATGAAAAGCCTTTTGACCTCCATGGTTAAATAGGTTGATGAATCGACACCCATCTCTGTTCCTCCCATACATTCCAACAAACCTCAAGATCCACATCCTTTGGTTTCAAATACAGGCATTTCTTCTGATGCATCTTTTTCTCCCACCTCACAATGCAAAACAATCATTTGTTCGCATCCTCAGTCACTGGAATCTCCTTCCAACAACAAAGACCTACCCAATCAACCCAGGGCAGGATACATGGAGGTCGATAGACCTCCTCCAAATAAGGACAGTAAGGAAAAAAGACGTGGTTGTAAACAGAAGGGTTCTCCAGCCACTTGGCCTACCCATCATTAAAAATGGCCACCTCGATACAATGGAACTGTCGAGGTTTACGTTCTAATCTGAATGATATCAAAACACTGATTGCTTCCTACCATCCTGTATGTCTTTCCTTACAAGAAACATTTCTGAAACCTGCCGATACAGTCACCTTTCGGCAGTTTTCTCTGTACAGAAATGACAGGCTGTATGATGGACAAGTACATGGAGGGGTGGCACTGTTGGTTGATCAGCATGTGCCCACCCTGTCTTTGTCACTCAACACACCCTTGGAGGCCGTAGCCATCCGTGTTTCCTTGGGTCATACCTTCACTGTTTTTTCTCTCTACCTGTCCCCTTGAGAGACATATGATCAATCAGACCTTGGTACTTTTTTTGAACAGTTGCCATCTCCCTTTCTAATCCTGGGGGACTTTAATGAACATCATCCCCTCTGGGGAAGTGCTGTTATTGGTAGGAGGGATTGCACATGGGGATGTGTTTTCCTTCCTCAGTGGGCCTTACTTTTTCAGAAGAGACTATCTGCCATTACTCCTTTTGACCTTTGCATCCAGGTGCAATTGGATGAATTTGGTCTGTCCTTGGATAATATTGCAGAATCCACTGGTCAGCCCATCCCCCCCATGGCTTATTACAGCCCCCAAATGTGACCTTTCTTTAAGTCATCTGAAAAAGGCAGATACTCCTGATTGGAAGTACCATCTTTTATTTACTGAGCTTCTTTCGAACAATCATTCCATTTCAATTTATACGGATGGTTCCAAATCAGGTAATTCTGTAAGCTCTGCCATGGTTTGTTGCGATTCTGTGGTTGCACACAGAATCTCCTCTACAGCTTCTGTGTTTACTGCTGACCTTTAATGCCATATCTCTTGCCCTGGATCATATTGAAGCTGCGCAGTACTCCGACTGCACTATTTATACTGACTCGCTTAGTTCTCTACTGGCCTTGGAATCACTTCACGTTGGTTCACACCCTGTTCTCGCTGATATTCAAAACTGACTGGCCCATTTCTCATTAACATCTACTTCTCTTTAGTTTTTCTGGGTACCAGGACATGTTGGTATTCGCGGGAATGAGCTTTCAGACACGGCAGCTAAATCTATCTGCTCTGGCACTATCACCACTGTGCCTATTCCGTACATGGACTATGGTCCTGTATTCAAGGCTTGGCTCCATGCCAGCTGGCAGTCCACTTGGAGTGAGCAATGCGACAACAAGCTTTTTCAAATATAGCCCTATACTGGGCTTTGGCTGTCTAGCTTCCATAAGGTTCGGAAGGAGGAAGTTGTTCTAACTAGACTATGCATTGGCCACAGTTTTTAACTCATCATTTTCTTTTATCTGGAACTGATGCATCAGTGAGTAGTTTGTGTAACACTCAAATCACTGTAAGCCACATTTTACTTTCTTGCCATGGTTACGATTCTCAATGACAGCACTATTTTAAACATGTTTTGTCCCAAGGTTTGTCTGTAACATTAGACAGTGTTATTGGTGATGATGACACTGTCCACCTTGATAAAGTTTTTAGTTTTTTAATGACCATTAATCTTTTTAATCTCATTTAAGTGTTGGATATTTATTGATTACACCTTTTTAATTGTGGTTCCCTTTTCAGAGTCTCAATCTCTCTAGTTCAATTTGACATTGGAAAATGGCCAGAACATTAAATAACTCGACACCAGGACTGAAAAGGCCAATTTCAGGTGACTAACGCTGCTGTTTGAACTATCCGTTTGAACTACCCGTTAGTTGTCCTGGCAAGTTGTTATTACAATTTTGCTGTATGTTTTTTAACACTTTTATTACTTTACCTTTTGGTACTGGCCATAATGACACATAACCTGGAACCAGGACTGGAAAGACCAACTTCAGGTGTCTGACAGTGGTTCTTGTACTTACCTGTTAATCTTCCTGGCGGGTTATGATCATTACCATTCTGCTACAGGGAGTCCTTTACAATTTTGTAGACTGGATGCCAACATTGGTTTTATGCCATTTTCTGTTTTTAATTGCTGTTTTGTTTTTACCTTTGTTTCCTTTTACAAATTTTACTCCATTTGCTTTACTTTTACCTTTTTACAGGACATTTGGCTAATTGTTATTACAATTTTGCTATATGTTTTTTAACACTTTTCTTATTTTACCTTTTGATAATGGCTGTTATGACAACATAACCCGGAACCAGGACTGGAAAGGCCAACTTCAGGTGACTGACGGTGGTTCTTGTACTTACCTGTTAGTCTTCCTGGTGGGTTATGATCAATACCATTTTGCTAGAGAAAGTCCTTTACAACTTCTCTTACTTTGCTTTCTCTCTCAACATTGTAGACTAGGTGCCAACATTGATTTTATGCTTTTTCTGTTTTTCAATGATGTTTTGTTTTACCTTCATTTCCTTTTATGTATTTTACTACATTTAATTTATTTTTACCTTTTTAATGAACGTTTGGCACAGATAGCTTAGTTGCTTTGTGCCATAAAACACTAAATCAATCAATCAAGTTCTCAGCAAGTAAAGTTATAAGTACAAGGAATCTCAGTATATAAATGCAGTTTAACCAAATGTGAATGGGTGTGGTGATCCAGTGGGCAAACCATGTTTTGGGGAAGGAATATTGACTATAATTGCAAATCTACAATGCATATCTACATGAAATGTGTCAAGCTTTTAGTAAAAAATATTCGAGTCTGTTCTACACAAAAAATTCTAATTATGTGTTTTACGTAATACATTTGTATAACCTCTAAAGCTTCTGATATGCATATCTACAATTTGTTTCTATATCTCTGTATCATAAGTGACATTTAATCTCTGTGAACTGTCATGAAATAGCAATGTAATGGTGAAATGAATAACTAATAACTGTAAAATAATACTGTGTTGGATGGCACTCTGTAAAAGGTTGTGGCTTGCACATTTTGACGTCATTTATGTACATACAATCAGAAAATGTTGATTTGTATTCTTTTTGTTAAATAACTTTTAAACATTTTTAAATTTCTAGTAGCATAATTTATTATTGATTCAAATGTTTTACAACCTTACGACAAATAAGCTAATTTACTTAAAAATTATTTGTTTATGTATGTTTGTGTATATATTTACCAGTCAAAAATTATTCATTATTACAAAACACAAATAAGTTTTATTATTTTGTAAATATTAACAGATTGAACCAGACGTTTTTAGTAGTCAAGATACCAGTATTTCCACTCTTACACCCTCTACTGTTAGATCAGGCCTTTCACCCCAATCGTTGCTTCTAGGCCGAAGTCCTGCAGGCAGCACTAGCAGCGATGTGGTCACTACACCAGACCGTGATGTGGCAGGTTCTCCTTTAAACAGAGTACGTTCTGGTAGTTCATCACTTATTCCAGAAACATCACATGATAAGAGTTCTAGTGGAATTCCTACAACTATTCCTGGTCGAACCATGAGTATCAGTAATGTGTTTAGTCGGGCTGGTAGCATTGGTGGTTCGACATTAGTTACTTCACAAAGTAGCCAATCCTCCTTTCTCGAAGCAGTGGCTAAAGATGTCAAAGATGTTGCCAAAGAAGCACGAAAAGCAGCAATGGAAGCAAGTAAAACAGCTTTAGAGGCAACAAAACCAGCTAGAGAAGCAAGCAAAAAGAAGTTACTGAAGGTAGGTAATGCTCAACCTATATTGTTAAGCATAGAGAGGAAAAACACTTGTTACAAATAATGAAAAGTGGTTAACATACTCGACTGATAGTCTATCATAACCTACCACAAAACATGCTCACTGTTTCAGCCATGAGATCATCATAATCTGATTATCAATCCTACTGTTCATTGCTAAGGAGGAACCATACAGTTGGTGGTGGGTACTGACTTTTGCTTATGTTTTCTGTTTTCAGCAACTCAAACTTAGATATGGTGGAAATAAGCCTTATTAGCTTTGCTGTAAATGCACACACACACACACACACACACACACACACACACACACACACACACACACACACACACACACTGTGTGTGAATATCACATTTTGCTTTATCTTATAATAAAAGTAGTCTGTGATAAGAACTCCTAAGTAATATTTATTTACAATTATCTATTTCTACTAAGAGCATAAATATATATTTAATAAACGATTACACTGGACAACAATTTTTTTGAAAAGTTTTTGCTGATTATGACAGATACCTGGTGGGTATGCACAAATATAGTTTTGGTTTTGCTTCATCATGTAGGAACTCTGAGAAATACAGTTAACTGTTTACTGGCAATAACGTATTTAATTGTGTTTATGTTTCTAATACACTATTAAGTTCAACATAATTAAAAGTGTTTTGCTTCAGATTTTTGTTTGTATTCAATGTCTGGTGCATCACGTTGCAGTGTCCAACAGTAGTCAACAAGCATTGACGGATTCCAGTTGCCCTGATATCGTTTTTAAATTGTAGCAAAACTGAAGATTTCAATGAAACAGTACGTGATGGGCAAATGTGGATGTGATTTTCGTGATCACCAGCCAAAAATCTATAAGGTTAACCCAACAGTGTTCAAGAAGCAAAAACTTTGTTGTGTAGTGTTACCTTTTTAGTTTTATAAACATACTTTTTCATCTTTGATCATCAGTAAATCTCTTCTAACAATAGTGGTAGCTTTACTTTTGTTTAGTGTTATAGATGTGTATTTTTTGGGTATATATTAATGTGTCAAAATTAAAAAATAAGACGTTTTTCTGCTACATTCAAAAATATGTTTCAAACTTCAAAACAAATGTATTAGAATTTTATATTTATATTTGTGTTTTATATATATAACTACTGCATTAAACCTTTTCATTTTTTGGCTTTTATTATGTACAAAATGTGCTAATGTAGTCAAGTTATTTTTTTATGAAATCATATGGACGTGTAAGCTGTTGCTTTGATTCTTCTATGTGTGTTGTTAGAACTTGCAGGCTTTAGGGGAGCCAATAAGGCAACAACGAAGTATAGAATCTCAGGACTTAAAAGATGCAGGAAGTGTTTCCACATCGGGATCGTTGATATCCACAGTCAGTAATGAATTGAATGGAATTGCTTCTCAGACCACAAGTATGATATCTGGATGGCTAGGTGAGTATAAGGATAAACTTTGTAACTGCAATATGGAAGTTTATTTACTTAATTTATAGTTTATATATTGAAGAATTTGTTTATAGATTGGAGTCAAAATTGAAGTGATATTTACTATAATTCTAAATTTTCTTAAAACATTGTAATGAAATTTAAACAGATTTTTAGTATAAATATTACAATATGTTGTACACAATGTATTAGAATTTTTAATAAAATATTTATACTAAAAATTTGTTTTTGAATTTACTTTAGTCATATTCTGACTAGTTTGAGTGCAGAAGGATTTCATGTTAAGAATAAAAATATTTGTTTTAAATTTTACAATTTTTATTTGCATGACCTGTAGAACCTTCTGAATTAACATAAATTAAAAAAAAATTAAAACTTTGAATTTTAGTACTTATTTTCACTTCCCTAACATTATTGGTTTGGTTTTTACAGACCTTGTAACCACCACCACAAAACTAAATTACCCCTTTCTCTTTCTAAAGCAACTACAGATCTTTACATAAAAGTACAATAATTTATCTTAAATAGATTCAGGCTCATAACAGTTTTTTTCTGTTTTTATTTAATTTTATTGTTATATTGCTCTTTAACTTTGTCTCCACAGGTACATTTGTTCTGCACATTTCATGAGGTTTTTGTGAGCTACATTCAAAATTTAATTGAACTACTTTATCATCATGGTATAGAATTAAATATAGCATGAAAACATAGCTAATAATCCATATTGTAATAGTATACAGGTTTTAAGTTCTTAACTTTATAAGACAACATCAAAACAAAAACTCTAGTATGAGAATTGACTCCCTTCAAGCATACACTCTTCTCTGATTTATTTACCATCTCTCCAAGAAGTACAATATTCAATGTACTCATTATAATATTGTCATCACTCAGGTAAAGCATTTTCATATCCTTCAGTCTTTCAGAAATTACCAATTGTTCTCTGATGTTCAATACTGTATTATTTATAACCAATAGAAATTGAGCTTTTTTGCTCTGTTGAATGATGTTTTATGCTGTTATCAATTTTGCTTTAATTTCAAGCTTTATACCCTGCAGGATACATGTTGATGAACTTAGATGAATTTGTAACATCATTTATTGCATTGTTAGAAAGTCAGAAAAATTGTCATAGTTTGAGACACTCTGTTTTTTCAATGTTATTATTCTGTGCTCTTTGACACATTATTAAATTAAATAAAAAAATAAGTGCACTACTGCCATTAGTATGAAAAGTAAAGTTATGTGTCAACAGTTTACAGCAAAAATAAAAATACAGGTAAGTACCTTGTTGCTTGTTTTTACATACATAATATTTCATTATTATTATTATTAAAATAACTAAAATTTAAATGTACTAAACTTTTAACGTTAGTTGAGGTTTGGGTAGGTAAAATAAATAATAACAGTAACTATTTCATGAAATATGCTTGTGCATAATGTAATCTGCACATTTACTTAGTAAGTTACAGGTTATAATGCCATGAACATTAGTTAGACACAGTTAAAAGGACAATAAAACGATATTTAAGTATTAAGAGTTGTATACTGTTGAGATTAAACCTATTTAGGATATAAGCAAATGTAGTTTAATTTTACATATTTAAGTCATTCTAAAATAATAAAAAAAGAAGGTAATTTAAATTTTGTTTTGGTTACAAGGTCAGTCAAATTGACAGATCTTGTATAGAGTTAGGGTAGAGAAAATAACAAAAACTATAAAGTTCTACTGAAAACAAACATTAGAAATATATATAGGTGATATTAAAGATAATGCAAGTGAAAATTGGAATTTTTGAGCATAAATATTTTTAATCTTAACATGAAAATCTCTTTCTACTCAGATTATCAAAAACGAAATTGTGTAGTTTCATGGGCAAATCTTTAGCAAAAATACTTCATTAAGAATCTGAAGTTAGTTGAGATGCACATACTGTATTAAAAGAACAAAATGGTTGCAAGTTTGCTGAGTTGACTAACCTTATAGTGAGAGAGTTAACTGTGTATAACTACTGCAAATAGCAATAAATAAGCAAGTTGAAATTGAGAGAGTTTAAGGTAAATAAAATTTCAGTTTTCATCATGCAGTGTCTAACTGTGCATGTTACTCATGCTACTCAGTGTAACATTTTTTATATATTTTTACGTTTTTTATCAAACCTAATAAGGTTTTAGCTTTTACATTCTAATTACTTTTGTTGAATTGTATCAATAAATAAGAAGTTTATTGCTTAATTTAGAATTGAGGTTACTTGTTTTCAGAAGTTTCTTAATTAAACCAACTTTTCTCAGTTGGTTCCCCCCAGAATGTCATATAGCTTTCAAATACTCATTTCAAAATACAAAGAATAATTAAACAGTATGACCCCAAAGTAATTAACTTATCCGACTTTCTACCTGGCTTATAAAAAGGTTTAAAATATATTACGATTTTCCAGATTTTGGTCTTCACTCAGTATAATTTGGTTGAGATATTGCCTTTTGGAAAAATTAGAGTAACAAAATCATGTGATTTACAAAATGGCCTTTGATTGGTCGTGAAAATGAGTTGGGAGGAGCTTCTCTGACAGGTGTAACAAATTTATTAACATCTCAGAAATAAAGGAGGTTGGAAGCTTGTAATTTAAATTCAGGCCTGTTGGTATCTACAGCTGGTGTTTTTAATTATTGGGAATTATGAAACCCATAGAAATGAAGAAAGAAGATCTGAAATGGAGAATTCAAAGCAAAGAGGCATCACATGACACACAAAAAATGAAGACTGAGGACTTGTTTAAACATTTCCTTCATTTAGATTAAGAAATTAAAACTTGTATTCAAATATAAATTGTAATGAATGTTTTGATGCCAAGTTTGTTGGTATACATTGGTAATGGCTATTTAATTGAATTTTAATGTAACTAAAATACTTGGCATGTGAACTTTGACTCCTACATGTATACAGGATTAAAGCGTTTTCTGTACATGTATACCTTAGCCAAGAGGAAAACCAGAGTATCCATCCAAAAGGCCAAATTCCTTGAGAACTAAAGCATATGTCATGCAAAGTTAAAAAGTTTAAATGGTAAATTGCTGAACTTTATCTAAGAAAAAAAAAAAAAGCAGTATAACATGTCAATCATCCCTAGGTTGAATTTTCTGTGAAAATAATTTTCATGGTAAAATACGTACAAAAACAACAGGACCACCTACTTTTGAAATTGGGGAATGCTAGTGAACATTTTTTTTCATAAAAGATGCACAGAGTTACAAATGAACTGTTGTGAAAATTGTTCCAAGGTGAAAGACAAAGTCAACAAACTTCAGTGCTAGTATGCTGTTATTGATATGTTTGTTCTTATTGTGGATGGAATTATGTGGATTCGATTTTGGGTCATTTAGAATAGCATGCAAGAAGTATCTTAAGCCTAGCATTTGTAATTTTCACTTTGATCAAGACTGTGTTGGTGTTGCTAATTAAAGTAAGTTAATCACAGTATTCAGTTTCAACAGTGAACAGGATGTCTGAATAAAAACAAAATATGGTATCCATCAGTACTTAAGAATACATAGTGAACATAAACAATGTAGAAATGTGTAAATTGTTGTAGGACAAAAAGTTAATGGTATGTGGAATTCTCTGTGGTAGTGTACTGAGCATAGTTGAGATAATTAAGCAGTTCCAACAATGAGACAGACCCATCAAGCACAAACTGCGTGTGATTTATAGAAACTGAATGACCCATTGGTATTCCCACCATCACAAGTGTGGTATTTTGTTTTTTGTTAAATTATCATTTTAATAGTTCATATTTCTTGGGATAAACTGAGCTTGAAGTAATTTTTTGTTGTCAAACAGTATAATAATTTGAAAAAAAAATCCTTTTATTTAATACTTTGTAGTCTACTTAAGTTGATCACATTTAATTCTGTCCAGTTAAAACGAAGATATTCCACTTTATTTTTGATTTATTTTTAATATGTCAGTGTTATGAAATTTGCCAGGTGAGTGTTCATAGCTATTTCAATTCAGATCTGCATATTTGGTAAAATATTTTTACTGTAATAGTTCTATACTGCATGGAAAAAAGTTTAAAATATTTTGTTTAATTTAATAGAAAGACGACTCTTTTAAAACCAGTGTAAATATATGAATTATATAATTGTTGATATCAAGTAATTAAAATAAATTTGTAAGTGCTAATTATTTCAACTAATCATGTAGGTGGTCGAACATCTTCAACAATCAGAACCAAGGAACGAGCTCAACCATTTGGACCATTTCCTAAAGGTTTGCATTACATTATTTGTTTATCACTTTTTGTACTTTTTATTCTATTTTGATAATAAGTGGTTCACGTGTGTGTGTGTGTGTGTGTATTTTAAAGTAAATATAATATAAAAGATTTTTTTATATATTACCCTCTGCTCAGTTTGTGGTGTTTAGATTTGTTTTTAATTCAAAGAGAAAATACCATATATGTAATTTTTCCGTTTCATTTATAGGTTTGTTAGGTTGATTTTTTTTTTAACTTTAAGGTTGCAATGGCATAATGAAATTGCCCCTAAAGTTACAAGTTTCTTTTCTTAACCCACCCCCTAAAAAAATCATGAAGTTTTACTTCTGTAATGTGCTTTAGTATTCTAATATGATCTTTGAATCTTTTCAATGTAACAAGTCAGTTTAATGAGAAGTAATTTAAACTTGCTTTAAAAAAGAACTAATTTGTTAGAGGTTGAAATAGTTTAATGCATGTGTGTGTTTCTCTTTTAAATGACACTTAAAAACTCGCCCATAACTGGTTTCCTTCTGATTATAACTCAATAACAGGACGCAAGGGTCTGGTGGAAAAAACTAACCTAATTAAACATAGTACTAACCAGCATCGTAAACAGCAAGAGATTCAGCGACTTCAGTATTTGGAAGCTCGTAGCACTACACACAGGTGCTGTGGATTTACTAGCAGCATTTCTATGTAACAAGCTTAGTCTAAGGATTTTAATTTTTGTGAATTTTGGTAGCATGTTTAACATGTATAATAATTTCTTAACAGAGTAAACTATGTACTTGTAATGTAAGCAAATATCAATTTTTCATCAATATAACTAGTTAAATACACTTTTTTAGTTTTACATTTGTATTTATAAAGATTGAAATATATTGTTAATGGTATTTTATACTGTACACCATTACACTAATTTACCATAAGACTGGCTGAAACTGAATAGGTTTTGCATATAGTTCAGAATATTTTAAATTACACATCCTTTCTATCTTTGTTTACAGTGGCTAAATTAAGGTAAGCAGTTTTGTAAATTTTGAATATTTGCTCTATGTGTATTCCATTTTGAAAGCATGGAAGTGTTTGCATCCATATACATTTTCCTTTTTCATTTAACACACTTACTGTAAGGTGAAATCATAGGATTTGGGTTTTGTGTATGAGAGATATACTACTTAACTTATTAATATATATGTTAATGTACAGTTTTTCATGAAACTAAGATACAACAAGGACACAAGCTATATTGATCACAAGATGACTATTTAGTGAAGTAATAGTTATATTTGAATCTTTTGTAGTGAAAACCAGCAATTCCTTAAGGATGTTGTAAATGGAGTTCTAGATGGTGAAGGAGTTGGGTGGTTGAAACTGAACAGGTTCAAAAAATTGATGGAAGATGAAAGTTACAGAAATCTGGTTGTCTCTCGTCTGAACAAAACTCTTGACAAAAAGATTGGACCCGATGATCACATTGCTGATGTTGTAAGTTTTATGATGCTTTCTTTTTCTTAAAATTTCTAGTGAGCTTACGGTATTGATATATATTGATACATTTATTGAGTTTAAATTGTTAAAAAGAATACAATGAAATTTTAGACTAGAAAATGAAATAATTTGTATAGCAGTAGCGTGTGTATAAGTCATGCAGTAATAACTTCTTGATGTAACATAACTCAAATAAAATTTAAAAAGTGAAATACATGGGGAAACAGGTTCACTGCTATTTGTAGATGACATCTGGCTGCTGATTTTTCTTTGCAAGTTCTATAACAGTATTATAAAAACTGTTAACTGGTGAAAAAAACATGCAATACATGTGTTGTTGACATTGGACTTCTGTAAATTCATCAGCTCTCATGCTATTTTAACACAGCTTGATTTGTGCACTTATGTTGTTGAGATTGAATTTCTGCACCTGTACTTGCTGTCATGGTTAAGATAACTGAGACTAGAAATGTATCAAGAAATAATAATATTGACAAAGTATAAAGGAATAGTGAAATTAATGATAATAAGTATAAGACAAAAATTAAATTAGTAATAAATATAAAACATTTCATTATGTAGTGTTATCACTACATTTTAGTTTTCCTGATTGGTCATGCAGCGCATAACTTGCATGACCTGACAGCATCCCATTATATTTTTAACGTTTAAAATGAATATTTATTGAGAAGCATATATATATATGAATAAGGTTTTGAAAATTTTCTGTGGGAGGGAGAGTATTTTATCTGAGATATCAAAAATTAAATATATTTATGATGCCTCTTGTAACTATAACTTGTTCTTGTTTTCATTATGAAAGTGAGCATGTCTATAATATAATTGGTTTCTGTTTAGGGTCATCACTTAACTCTCTCGAAATGGGCTTGGTCAGTTTGAGTGTCATGTAACTTCTTTGTACTTTGAAGTGTTTATTGGTTTAATATTTCTATCTTTCTATCTTTTATTTTCTTTATTTGGTAAAATCTCCTAAACACATATCAAATATTTTTTTTTCTGTAAAACTATATTTCATCTGCTATTTCCTCTACCCTAACTCAAAATGGGATCAGTCAATTTGACTGATCTCATAACCACCAAAAGAAAACAACAACGCTAAATTACGCTTTCTTTTTTTTTAGAAGGACTTCAGATTGTAAATTGAAATTATGTCTGTTTATCCTAAGTAGCTCAAACTTGTAACAACATATGCCTATTTATAATTAAATTTTATTGTTTTATCGCCCTGTGTTACACTAATAAATTACATTACCTATATACTGCTCGTGCTAGTCTTGTGAAACATTTTTATTATTTATTTTACCTAACCTAATCTTAAATAACCTAAAAATATCTCTATTTTTACATTTTATCTACTTTTATAATAAGGACATTTAAGTCTACTTTTTTATACTAATGGTAGTAATATACTAAATAATTTTTATTTAATTAAGTAACATACCAATGAACACAGACTAATTACATGCAAAAAGTTTACAATTCCCCTAATTTTCTGGTTTTCTAGCTGTGACAGGAGCTGTTACAAATTCATCTAAGCTAGTTGTAAAGTTTTTTAGTGGAACATTGCTTGTACTCTGAGTGAAATTGACTATTATTTGTTCAGAAAAAAACATGTTATACAATATATCATTTAGTAGGTGTAAACAGTGAGTTATAGGTAATATATATAATATATATAATTAGATGTGGGAGAGAACTATTAACAAGTACTGAAAGAGAGGATGTGATATGTGGGAATGGCAGTAGGTGTCTGATATTCTGTGTGGCTCTGTAACCAAACGAAATTGAAGGCTATAAAAGTTACGGTTTGTGTGAGAAATTATGATTCTACAGTGAATAATTTAAATTAAATTCCTTACTCTTTTAATGAAATGAGGTAAAAAAATATGGGTTGTTAGCAAATATTTTATGCTATAGTAATTGGTATAACATAAAAAGTAATTTGATAAATCTTTAATTTTAAGCCACTAAAATTTGTGCTGTGCAGTATAGGTTACCTGAGTTGAGAGGGTTAATAAAAACAACTTTAAAAGGATATACATTACCTTGCAGATTGATAAAATTTTCTGTTAGTTGCATTTTGATAAATTTTGTGGTCCTCAATATTGTATTTAATAATTTCAATTAATACTAGTTAAAGTCCCTAAAATTAATAAAACTGTAATATTTCTTTCCTTCTTTGTTATATTTTGAACCAGTAACATCCTAATTGGCTTTTTTTTATGTATTTAAAACGTTTTCTTTATGGTGGGTTGCTGTTTAGGCATATTTGTTAGTTTTAGCTTACAGATAAGTCAAGTTGATACTATAAATAGAAATGGCACTTTTACCAGTTACTGTAATGTACCCATTTATGAATTTTAAAAATTATGTATCTCAATTGAATTTTTATGTTAGATAATTTTGCTAATAGAAGAATGAATGACAGAGTTAAGTATTATAATTACAAAGCTGTTCACCAGGTACAGAATTTTCCAACTCTATCAATAGGTGCCACTGTTGTTTTTGTAAACATTTTTTCATGCAACATAGAGATGACATGCAAATACAACTGCTATTTTGAAATTATAATGAGTTCAGCAATTTCTTCTGAATTTATTAACCTTGCATGATATTACATGTTTTTATTCAGTAGGATTTTAGTCTTCTAGCTGACAGCAAGCTAAGCTAATGCATATTTATGCAAACTTGTGAATGATTTTCATGTACTGATTCAGAAACTGTATTTGGTTTGCAGTACAACTTGGTAGGTATGCCACAGTCTTATCCAAAGAAGGATGTTTTCATAGGAAATTTATTAAATGTTATAGATCCCAAAAATGCAACATTTTTTTTTAAAGAAAGGAGACTTAATTGTTTTCCATGGAACCCATGAATTTCCAAGTATGTGTAAGAGAACATTGTGCTATAAAACCATGGTTCAAATTTTTGTAGAGCAACTAATGTTCTTATCTGCAGAATGAAGGCTGAGGGCATGAAAGAGAATCTTCTGACCCAGAAAGGTATTCCAATGAAACTGGCTATAACTAAAATTACAGCAATTTCATTTAACTACCTACTTGTTTAGTTATGTAGTGCAGCTCCAGTGGACTTTTATATCTTGGGCATGCATGAATGTGGTCTTGAAAGTTAATGTACACAAACAGTGAAGATCTATAGAAATTTCTCACAAGTTATGTTGTCTGTTAGATTTTAACTTCAACACTCTTCATAGAAGTTTGCTACTGAATAGTAACGTATACTAAAACCTAAAACTCTCACATACATTATTGGGTAGCAAAACAGAAAAACAAATTTTTGTTTAATTTGTAATAATGAGTGTTTTAACAATTTTACATAAATATGTTGCATTCAAGTTTTTTTCACCTTATTGTGCTGTAACATTGATATTTGTTGTTTGGAAGTACATTATGCAACTGTTTATGTTCCAAAACTTTACACAGTTGAATTTGTTTATTACAGTCTTAGTGGGTGTGAATGTACTTATATTAAAAGTGACAGTAATATGTAAATTTACCTTATTCATTCCCTTCTTAAGCCATGCTTCATATGTTGGGAAAAGTTGCAGTGATTGTATATTGTGTGTTCTGGGGCATATAAAAACTAAACTAATGCTTATGGCTTTTATTTGGAACAGGTTTTTTTGAGGTGTGAAAATGTGTGTTTGCACTCAAGTAATAATTACTATTGGAAAGGAAGTGGGACTTGAATTTTACACTCAAATAGAGATTACTTTTAAGGGAAAGTTGGGTTTGTTTTGTACTTTAAATGAAGGTTACTATTGGGAGAGAAGTGGGTATTGTTTTTTGCACTCACATGAAGGTTTATGTTAGGGGGAAAGTGGTTTGTGTATGTAAATGGAAGGTATTTTGAAATTATAAAAGGTTGCATCTTGGGCTTAAGTGAATACCGTGTTTGTAATCCCTGGGGGTAGGTAGGGAATTTTGGGTGTTGTAAAAGCTGAATTGTTTCTTGTTTTCAGTAATAAGCAATGTGTATGGTAGAAAAAGGACCAATGGATTGATTGTAAACAGAGACTACATCTGAAGCAGGAATTAGTAGCTTTTGTAATATTTGTGCAAATTTTAGGAATTAATGTTTTCTGTGTGTTGTCTTATTCCTTTCAGGAATGCACCTGTCTAAATTTAGTGGCTTTCTGAATTTACCTGTTCGTTACAGTCCTCACGTATGAAGAATACGTCTTCAAAACAAAACTTAAAACTTTAGTTACATACGTTATTAGTAATAATGTTTTTAGCTGCTTTTAATAAGAATTATGCCCCTGAAGACTTAGGGATGATGTTCAGAAACTTTATGATTACAGTGCATTTCTCGAGCCGTGTGGAAAGGCATACTGAAGTTGATCGTATCAGTGGTTGTAGGCCTTGAACAAACATATGCAAATAATGGTCTTGGTGGAATGGCCAGTGCTTTTCAAGTTCTTGAAATAGCTCATACCCATTACTGGGCTCGAGAGTTGACAGATGATCAGAGACTAGACACTAGCACGACGGCCTCAGCTTCTCTGTCGCAGGTGTGCTTGTTCATTTTATTTTTAACTAAGTAATCAGATTTAAAAAGAATCTCTAACTGGTATTTGTATTTAACTTTGTGTAGAGATAAATACTAATAGTGTGTCCGTTATTAACCATTTCAGTTAAGTTGATTTTAAATAACGATAGTGGGTATTTTTTGTATGTTAAGTGCTAATGATACTTCTGTAAGTCTCTTCATAACTGGAAATTCTACACGAGTTAATAGAATTGTTTGAAATAAAGAATTAAAATGCACTAAATTAAATAGTCATTAGTTAGGGGCATGTGGAATTGCATAAGGTAATATTTTTTATATATTTAAATTTGAAATTTGTTAATATTGTAAAGCTATTTATAAGACGGCTATTTTATGTATTTCATGTAATTGCTTAACTTATAGTTTTATTACATTTCCCCATTAGTTTATCATGAATGAACATTTTTTTTGTATCTTAACTCATTGTTTGTTTTGACTCAATAATTCTAGAGTCTGGAATGTTGTATTCCACATAATTCAAACTAAATTAAATCCTGTAAAAATAAAAACCAACTTGAAACTACTTGTTTGGATCATTTGTTTATTAAAGCCTCGCTGATAACATAGCAGTAAATCTATTGACTTAATACAAAAAATCAGGCTTACGTATTCAAAGTGGATACAACACAGAACACATTGTTACCTTGTACTCAATGAACAAATATGTTTTAAATCCTTTTGTCTGTATTCAAGGCAGTATTTTATTGGTATTTTGTAAATACATAGGTTTCCAACATATTTTATCATAAAGAAGAGTTTTTATTTGAATAGTAATTTTTTAGTGTTTTTGAAGCATTTATGTACTTTTTTATAGTGTAAAGAATGTGATTTTTCAGGGAAGTAGCCCATTTGGAAGTGGAGAGAACCTTTACAAACATTTAGCAGAACCAGGCAGGCCAGAAGAGACAACAGGTAAGTTTCTTTTGCTTGTCTTTCATTAATTTTATATTAGTGAAGTCTCAGTGTTTTAAAAGTTGAAATGTTTTATTTTGCTGTTTCAACCCTGTGCGAGGTTAAAGTGTACAAGTCATGACCTGTTATAGAGTACGATTAAACACTTGATGTCAGTTATCAACTGTTCGTATAAACCTACATTGCTGATTTACCAACAGACAGAATACATAGAAATATAAAAAATATTGTAGATATGAATTTTGAAGGTTCTGGAAATTATGTTAATACAATATGGAAACTATACGATGTACATTACTTTGCGACTTGTCAAAAGTGTACATCAGACTGAAGTCATCACATCGTTGGTGTACAGATATTTTTGTAACTCGTTTATTTTTTTGTCTATACATCATAATTGTATATTTTGATAAAGGTTTGTCACAGTTTGTATTGACAAACATAATACATTTTTAATTGTACTCAATATTCCTTCTAAAATATGGAGTATTTCCAATGGACCCAGCCTGTGCATATTGGTTTAATATGCAAATATGAAAAAAATAATTTTAAAGATTAAATAGTGGAACTTTAATAATATTGAAATTGTGCAAATATACGATGTGTTAAGGTTTAGTTTTCATAGAAATTTATGTTAATGTCTGGTTAGAATAGATCACAAGTCAGTCTTGTTTCACAGATGGATATTTGGAAAACTGAATAGGTATATGCATGAAACATTTAATTTTAATCTATATGATAGTGTAATTACATAAGTGCATGTGTAGTTGGTAATTATGATGTCAATAGATGGATTCAGTTACAGTTTTAGTGCTAGCAGCTTCTAATCTTATCCAGCACAACTAGAGAATACAGTCTTTTTTGTTTTTTAGTACATGAGCCTGTAATTTTTATATTCATTTATTTTGAACATAAGTGATAATTTAGTCATGTCACTTTTAGTAATCTTGTGTTTGCTGTCGAGTTTGTCGATATATTTCGTATTTCTTACATCAGGTTCAGGAAAGAGTAGTACTGATGGCAGCCCATTAGATTCTGTTCACCATTCCCTACCTACTTCTATTGATAAAGAATGTTCTGAAAGACTCCATCCTGCTGACCATCACTACAGTAAGTTTCTCTTAATCATTTGGTGATATTAGATACTTGAAATTATATTGGGAGTCATTTAGTTCTATTCAGAGAGCATCACTTACATTGTATCTTGTTGGTATGGATAATACTGTATATTTCCTTCTTCAGTGAAGTTGTTGTTAACCCTAAGAATAGGGTATAAAAACCTGTTGTTACCATGATGATGATGATGATTTTTGCATGTAGATTCACAGTTGAACAAAACTCCATCTCCTGAAAGTTCAGAGCATGATGAAGCAAGTGACATGTTTCGTAGCATTATGAATGCAAAACGAAACATTCTCTTTTCTGGGATTACAAGCATAGAGTCAGAAGTAAGTCTTTTTTTTTGTTTAAGGTAATGTTATTTAAACGTAACTATAAATATGTTAAAAATTTCAATTAACTACTTCATTGACTACAGAGTTTGAAAGATTCGCCTTACTGATGTTTGCTGGTTTTAGTTTTGTTTTTATATATTTTTGATAATTAATTAGATAATTTGATTATTTGCAGTAACAAAGAATGCATTTGGGTAGAAAGAACATTATCATAGAAAGGTGCTTTAAGACATGTCCTTGTTACATAGTATATTTGTATTTAGATAGAAAGAACATTGCTATATAAGCTATCTTAAGGCATGTTCTTGTTACATAATGGATTTAATTAGTTGGTATCTAGTAATCTGTTATCTAATATGACTTCGATATTAAAGTTTTGAGAGACAAACTTAATTTATTCACACTTATGATCTGTAATTAAGCTCAAAAGTCTAATCATGCTCTAAATGTTTTCACTGGAACTGTTGGCATTTCACTGAAATATGAATTTTCGAGATTGTTTGCCTATGTTTTTGGATAAGTAGAGACTACTGCCTTAATATTTTAAGTTGCCTGATATTCAGATTTCAGAAGTAGGCACCCCAACAGCCAGCTGCAATGCAAGTGATTCTGGAAGCATGACAACCAACCCAGCATATTATCGTTCTTCAAGAGTTGGCCACAGCTCTTTTCGTTCTACAGTGTCTGACAGTGAGATAGAAGCAGGAAATGTAAGAAGATTTTTGTAATCTACAGACAAATGAAGTAAAAATGTATCTTGTTTACATATGGGAATGAAGTACTTAACCCTATATATATGGAATCTGTTCATAGGACTAACACCTGTATATATTAATGTTTGCTAGAATTCTGAATTCATTGTTTTTTTACTAAATTTAACAAGCTTTTTTAGTAAATATTATAGATCTGTTGTATACCAAATAAATTATACTTTTTAGTAAATTATCTTTAAAATTTGTTTTTGATTTTCTTAAACTTTAACTGAGTCAGTATGAGCGAAAAGTGATTTTTTTTTTTGCTAGGACTAAAACTACATTTTTTCAAGATGTTTCATAATTCATTTGCATAGCCTATAGAATCTTCAAAATGATTATCAAAGTTTTTAGTTGGTAAATCTGTATTTCATCCATTATGTTTCTCTCTACCCTAACACTAATTGTACTGAAGTCTTAAATGTACAGTGAAATGAAATGTTGAAAAGTATTAAATAAAGTGATTAATCACTGTTTTTTTCTAGAAAATTTGCAGATTGTAACATAAAATTATTTATTTATCCTAACAGCTTCAGTTTTAAAGTTTTCCATTTGTTTTCTCTTTATTTTATAATTTTATTGGTATAATAAATTTCTCTCTGCTTGAAATCACAGCAGGATGTTTCACATAGAGCTTAACATAAACAAATGGTCAGGTTACAGTTAGGTGCATACTGCAAGCTTTCCTTATGGATTGATTGAGCTTGTGAAATGGAAAAATGTATTCAAGTTTTGTTACCTAAACTAAGAAGTTTCTAATATTTGCATTTTAATTTATTTTTTTTTCCAGAAAATGTTGATTAAAAACACCAACATCAAACAAATAAAACAAACAACAACATGCACAAGAAAAACAAGAAATTTTGTTCTTTTGTTTGGTTTGAAATCTTTCACACCCCATTTCCTGGCAAAGTAACCCTGCCTTTTTCTTCCCAAGCTGGTTATCTAAATAAATATTCATGTATCTTTCAAATATGCATTTTTCAAGTTATATTAAATGCTAGAATAGAAGATCTCAAAATTACCATAACTGGCTATATAACTAAGCAGTAAGCAAATTAAAATATTCTCTTAGCTGGTCAGAGTCGAACAGCAACAATAATAAATAAGCAATAAACAAGTTAAAATATTCTGTTAGTTGATTGGAATTCAACAACCACAGTCATAGGCAAACAATTAAAACCAGTTATCTAGTTATGCTCACCAAAAACAAATTACTATATTAAGCTTTTTGTACATGAAAAGCTGTGTTGTCTGTTAGTTACGAAGATGTTTATAATATGAAGACATAAGTAGAATAGATGTTTTAAAGGTAATGGGAAAATAGGAGAGGTTTCTTTGATGGGTTTGACAAATTACTGATTTTAGTACATTGAGAAGGTGTGAGGCTCACATTTTATATTTTTGTTTGTAATTATATATTGCCACTTTGCTATGTTAGAAAAGATGTAAAATCTGTAGGAGAGAATTTGGAGTGCAGATCCACCACAAGGCAGAATAAAGAATTCATAATATTCTCTCTGTAAATTTAAAAATTAAAATTTAGATAATATACAAATCTTATGATAAACTACAAAGTTTATTGAAATAAACTGATGGTAAATGTTAAAACTCTTGATGTAACTGTAAAAAGTCATGACACTTTGACCTTGACCTTGTTGAATCTAAGCATCAATTTACTATATTTCATAAATGTTTAAAAGAGAAAGGATATTTGACTTGAATTGTGTTGATAGTGGTAATTTCGTTACTCATAATGGATAGACTCAACTATCAGTTAACAATGTACTTAATGTATATTTATTTTTAACCCTGGTAGTTTTGTAATGATTTCTTCAAAATTGTTTTATTTAGTTTTTCCTTCTGGTTGTTCCAGGTACTATAAGGACACTAAAGAAAAGTTATAAGCTAACGCTTTGGTGTTAAGATGTAGATATTTTTGTATAAGAGATGAATAGAATATAGGATCATTTCTAAGTATTGGTGTTTTCCTTTGTATCTACAGACTTAATTAACCATTAAAGAAGGCAATGAATTTATTTCTGAATTCACCAAAAAGATGTATACTTAATTTTAATTTTTTTTTATGTAACCTGTAATTATAATATTATAATTATAAGAAAAATGTTGAAACATATCAACTACTTACAACATTTTGTGTGTGTGTGTGAAAGTTCTTAGTATCTCAAGACAAACGGACCTCAAGTGTTTGGAGTAGCAAAAGTAGTTTAAGTACAGGATTTCGTTATCGGCGTGGCAGTATGGTTACCACAGCTACCAATCCTGGACCAGACACAGGCAGAACTTACTTGTTTGAGGGCTTAGTTGGTAAGATAGATTTTACAAGTGTAGGTAGTTGCTAGTTACAGGAGTGTATAAATTGTAATTTTATGATAATTGATCTGTTTGAAGAAAATGCTGTATATCAAGATAGATCATTTGTTTATCAGGTCAGAGTCTGATCCAAGGAATTGTCATCTCAGATTTATGAGAAAATTTCTAAGAACATTTACACTTTAGTTTGCATTTTTTGTTATAACTTGGTGTTATAACATTAGACATAGAAAAATTAATTATGGAATTTAAATATTCAGTATTAAGACATGGTGTGGATGCTATCATTTTCTTTAGATCATCAAATGATATTTTCCTCTACAAGTCCCCACAGTTGCTATTTACTAAATGACTTTATTTCCCCAATTGTCACAGATTTCCTGTAAGTCATTAGGACTTTGGACTAGTCATTTCAGGACTGATCATCTCGTCCTGTATACTCCAGATACTTCTTAGCTTGCTTTGAATCATCATTCTTGTACATTTCAAAGTCAGGATTAACTAAATTTGTCCATTGGGTGTTGCTTGAAATATTAGAATGCTTCATGTGGACCAGGTCTTTCTTCATAATACCATTAATTTATGGCTCTTTCAGTAGAAAAGTTCCTTCACTATACACTCATCACCATGTGTAAGTTTTTCTTACAGTCTCGAATATATTTTTCATGATTGTACTTCTTTAGTTTTGATAACGTTGCTCAGTGAGTCTATAGCACAACATTTTATTTGTCTTTTCAGTTTTGGGGAAACATTTGTAAAGTTGAATCTCTTGAGGTGTTTATGCATGAAATATTAAATGTTATAGTTTCAGCTCGCACACATAGATCACATTTTAACATTTTTGTAACCAGTGATTGTGTGTATGTCCAGTGTTTCAGTATTATAATGTGTGATCTGAATCACTTGGATGACAAAAGTAAAACAAATACAGATAGGTAACTTGTATATTCATAAAATGTTAAGGAAACATTGAAGATACTGAAAAATGCTTTAGGGTTTTGTTCTAAGGTCACAGTTAGCATACTAGAAAGAAGGATGTCTTTAGTAAAGTGTCTAAGTTAATTATAGAAAATTTTTACATTTATTTAACTTCCATTCTCCTAAATTGAACATAGAAGGTTGTAAACTTATGTCAGTTCTCTATTTTAGATTAAAATTCTATATTTCAATTATCAATCTGTAAATGCTTGTACTTGCTTGGCCCTGTTTTTGTGCATACTACACTGAAGTTGAAAGTTGATACAGAGGAATTTCAGAGTTAGAGATGTATTTTTTAAAAATCTATGGTATAAGCAGTAAAGTAGTATTGGTTGTTGAACTGTGAATATTGAACCAGGTATACCAGCATTCATTGCTTTTGTCTTTATCTTATGCAGAAATGTTTGTTTCCTATTCCACCTGCCAGAATTTGTTAAAATAACTTTCAATCCGGCAAGTTTAAATTAAGACCCAAGCAGTTAAATGTTTGTATATGACAAAATACCATGTGTTCTTATTAAGATCTTTTATGTGATTTTTCTTTCCTTTGTCATCCAGGCTTAGGTTATTTTCTTATTAATATAATGTAAAATCTGTTGTGTACCATGGATACTTGATATTTGTTCAGTATCAGCATATCTTAATATCACATCACTATATTTTAGGAGTATATAAACATAAGTTGTCACTATTAAATTTAAAATCTTTAAAAAATTACTTTTAGTCTCACAAAATTTTTTTTTTTTTAATTGAAAAGCAGTATTATGTCCTGTTTTGTCTAATTTAGTTTTCAAAATCGATTATCAAAATTTTATACTTTCAATCATTTGGAAAACTACAAAACATGAAAGCGATTTTGACTGTCACTCTTTCTTTCTGTTTTAAATATTAAATTGCTTCTGTGGAGTAAAAAAAATGTATTCATAGGAAAAGAACGCTCAACCTTGTGGGACTTCATGCAGTTTTGGGAGGATGCATTTTTGGATGCTGTCTCTCAGGAACGAGACATGGTTGGGATGGACCAAGGTCCTGGAGAGATGATGGAAAGGTAATATTAATTCAAAGAAATTATCATATTAAGATGAAAATATAGAGTATTTAAAATTGTGCTAATTTGCACTGTACGTTTCTCCAGAAGTTTGCTTGGATGTTTTTATCACAAAAATTATTTGTTTCCAGGTGTCATAGTGTAAGTTAGTAAGAAATAATTTGGAAAAATAATACCTAATTACTCTCACCTTTTTTTTTTAGCAATATCTCATTCCTAAAATATGCTAGAGGGAAGCAGTGATGATATTACACTGTCTAATGATCCTAACAATTAAATTACATTGTTAGTTTATTAAAATGAAATAAATGGTACTTTCAGTACAGGTCCATGAATCTAGGTGAACTGTTTAGTTTTTTTCACAAGTTGTTGTCTTCTGCAAGTTTTATTTTTACTTTTGCTCAGAATATTTTCTACTTGAAATAAGTTTCACCTGGACATAAAGTATTCGTAACAGATTTGCTCTTTCAGTATGGATAAATATGAATACTTAACAGTAATATTTGTGTATAAAAGTTACCATAATATATTTTCTGCATGTTTTATGCAGGTATAACTCCTTGTCAGAGATGGATAAAAAAAGGTTGGAACATGATGAAGATAGGTTGTTATCATCAATGCTGTACAACATGGTGGCCTTCATGATCATGACTTCTGTTAACAAAACAGACATCAAAAGGAAGGTTCGACGTTTACTGGGAAAGTGTCACGTTAGTTTGGTGTACAGTGCAGAGATTAATCAGTTGCTGGATCAAATTGAAAATCTTGTAAGTTGTGTTTAGGGCTTTAGGGCATAATGTTTGAACATGTAATAATTTTGTTACTTTTAATGGATATTTGGTCTTTATGTAAGTTAAATGTTATTCTTAATCTTGTAATATAACTGTTAAGGGTGAAAGGAAAGCAGTTTTTTTATAAATTAAAGTATATTTTGAAAAATTAAAACAAACCAATTTAAGTCATTGCTATGTCAGAATTTCCTTTTTCATAAAACCAACCCCAGTGGCACAGCAGATTTTGTAACACTAAAAATAGATAGCCCATCATGTATCTTTGTGCTTAAGTACCTACAAAATATTTTTGTAATAGTGGTGCAAAAAAAAAATGGTTCCAAGGACACTTCTTATTTTTTCAGATTCGACTATAATGAATCTCCTCAAATTCAGCTCTATAACCAGATTCACTGTTACACTGATGTCAATTTGAGTTTAAAGTTAGAAAAATTACATGTGTTTGTGAGTGAGTGAATGAAGGAAACCAAAATAACAACCATGGACATGCCTCATGACTTGTTAGAACCACGATCTTATTGTTCTGTATATATATTTGTGGTTGAAAATCTTACATTACAACTGTATTTATGTATATAGACTATTACTTTAATCACTTTAACCTACACTTTTACATTATTTAAGTAATTTTTAATAGAAACATGTCTATTCAATTAATCAAACAGTTAGACATGAACAGTTATTCATGATAATTATATCTAAAAGGTACAATTAATATGTCAATGTGTAATCTCATACTGGGATGGTTGTATAAATGTGGAACATTTTTATAAATATTTTATTTCAGCCATATTTAGTAAAAATCATCAAATAAAATTTGTATCCTGAATAGAATCATGATGTTGTATTTGGTAACTTAATATTATCATTGATAATTAACATAATGAAGATTATTAGATATCCTCTCAATGGTATATAAATATGTTTACTGTAAGACCTCTTAACAGTATAAAACATATGGCTTGAATGCTGCTAATGAGAGCTCTGTGTGTATTCATAGGTTTACACTGTTATCTAATCAGGTATTTTGGTTCATATAACTCATTGGTACTTAGAGGTTAAATGAGCTTTCTTCACAAGATT
The DNA here is from genome assembly GCF_004210375.1 of Tachypleus tridentatus. NCBI lineage: Eukaryota > Metazoa > Arthropoda > Merostomata > Xiphosura > Limulidae > Tachypleus > Tachypleus tridentatus. Next base: position 64,212,765 of record NC_134833.1, on the reverse strand, counting down.
TTTAGAGAAATGAACTTTGAGATACATGTACTTTTCAGATGTTGAATTTATAAAATCTTCTATGTCACTCAATTATTTACAAATTGAATATTTTGGAGCAACAAAGAATATAAATAAGATTTAATTATTTGTAACAATATAATGTACATAATTTCATATATGCTCTGTAGGATGAGGATTTGATTTATTTTCAACTTTAATATTATGGATGTTAAAATTAAGTTGTAGCTTATCTTGTTCGCAAGATAGGAAATATATAAAGTATGTAGTTTGTTTCCATAATCTATTATAATACGTTTGAATACTGATGCTATAATTATTGAAACTTTGGTTTGGAACTTTAAAAGTAAATATACAGAGTTAGTAAGTTATGCTTAATTTGTTTGGTATTTCAAGTTATCTTCTTGAGTGATAGTTTATTACAGTTGTGTTAAATAACTTTGTCCAATTTTCAAACACAAGTGTCACGATTCAACTTTTCAGAGTGGGAATGACATAGACCTCAAACCTTTGGGCAGCCGACAGATGCACCGCCAGTCTTTTACTGTACATTCAGGAACAGATTCTGCAGGAGATATGCTTTTCATGGAGGTGAAACTCGATAATATTTGTGTCATTACATCTTAGCATATTTTTGGGAAAATACTTGTGTAATTATTGCTTGACCATTTAGAATACAAAATATTATTTCATATTCAACTTTTCAGTGAAGGAATTTTAATGTTCAGAACTTGTAAAAGACCATTCAAGTAGAGTTTCTGATATTTATATAAGCTATCATATACTTTTAATTTACGAATAATACTTGAAGTTATCTGTTAGTATTTGCAATTTAAAACCAGTGTTTGTACATGATAAAGTTGATTCTAGTTTAAATTCTGTGTTACTTTAGAACATTGCAATGTGTGATATTCTGTAATTTTACAACAGTTTGTGTGTTTAATGTAATTTATAAACAAATAATTGAGTAACATCTAGTCACTTTAATATGGTTTATAAATAAATAATGGACTGAAAATCTTTTAAAATTTGATCTCTTTGCAAGGTTGTCAGCTTTAAATTATTTCTTAGTTAATAAGACTTAATGCTAATAAAAAAAAATGTTCTTAAACTTATGAACCACTAATATTCAGTTCAAAATTAAAATATTTGTTTTCAAAATAAATTATTATTTGAATTGTTTAGAGAAATAAAATTTAATAATAACTTCTTGGTATTTTTTGTTATGATTCTTCATGCATAATTTATTTTTAGGCAATTTGTAAATGATGAACTGTCTCTTTTTTTTAGGTCCGAGATGATGGTATTATTCTTAGGAGTGTGAATGGAACTATTGTAGAACGGTGGTGGTATGAACGTCTTGTAAACATGACATATAGCCCTAAAAACAAAGTTCTTTGCCTGTGGAGAAGAAATGGTGGCCAAACTCAGCTACATAAGTATTATACTAAAAAGGCAAGTTGGACCTATAATGTAAAGAATGAACATAACTTTTCCAAAGAAACAAGTCTTAGGCCTAACCTAGTTTTATAGGGAAGAAGGCTAGTTTTAGTAGACTGTGAGGAGAAACTGAAGTTTTTAGGTACGTCAGCTGAGTGTAGCTTTGAAAAACAAAATAAATGTCAGACAAAATAGGAATAAGTAATCAAATACTTGCATACGAGTTTAGATGAATTTGGATTGGAAAATAGATAATTTTCTAGTATTTTTATTTAAATATGTTTGTTCTCTGAATATTAGAATTAAATATTATAACATCCAATCTTTCTCTTCATGGTGTGTGTTTGTAATATATTAGTTTGTTTTATTAGATAAAGTATTTGATGTTATAACTTTTCATATAGATTTATGTTTAAACATCTTGTTAAATATTAATGCTTCTTACAACTATATATATACTTTTCCTGAGAGGTTTAACAGTGTTATTCAAGGCTTATACTGTTAACATTTGTTTTTTTTTTATCACAATAGTTATCTTAGCACAGACAGACTTGATCAAACCAAACAGTGAAAATATCTTGCATTAATGTAAACAATTCATGATAACATTTTTTCTTAACTTTTGCATGTGCTTAAGGGAATGAGGGAAATGTTGCTCTGTAATCAGCTCAGTGTACAAATAGATTAGTCAGAATTTTCAATTGAATGAACATCCACTGGTCTAAAATGTCTACTATCTTATGATTTTTTTTTAGAAAGATGGTCCACCTCCCCCCCCTCTTTTTTTTTTTTAAAGACCTCCCTACTCTGTAGTGCTTGTTATCCCCTGGTATACATTTATATTAACCTTAACCTAACCATGGCATTTGTAAGACTCATCCAATATTTTGTTTCTCATTTTACTTTCCTTTTTTCTCAGTGTTTATTTTAAGAATCTTTTGTTGAGATTATTTTGTGACCCCAGAACATGTGGGCTAGATAGAAATTATTAATTCTTATCTTTCAGTCAAAATAAAACTAATGATTAAAATAAGTGACAATAAAAGATTGTTTTTCTATGGAAATGTAATACCAAAGTAACACTTTAGTTTGCTGTAACTTGTGGTTTAGGAGAGGTGACTGGCAGGAGTCCTCATGAAGAACAAAAGACTATTGTGAAGTTAATTTGGGAACGTACAGCAGACCTGCTTTACTTTTCTTATAGTTTCTCTTGATGATGTTTTCATTTGTAATAATTTTTGTATTTTATGGATGTTTTAATACTAGAGGAATATTCTGATAAGATAAGCCATAAAAAATATTTAATGTTAGTAAGAATGGTAAGCTGGGAATTCTGGGATTAGTATATTATTGAGATAACAAAAAGTTTTTTTGTATTAATAAAGTTATTACTCCTCGACAATACACCAAAATAAAAAATGTTTTAGTTATTGAAAACAGAAGTAATTATTAAAGAGAAAATAAACTTCACTGGTAAGTTGGAAATATATTGCCCTTATCAGTGTAGACACAAGGATATAAGTTTGAACCATTCAGTGTTTTTATTTTTCATTAGTGTTTTATGTTATTTTAGTGGCTACCTAACTCATTCAGTAGGTAAAGATAAAACAAATAAATGTAATTGTTGAAAAGAAAAGTTGAAACTCATTAGGAATATAAAGTGAAACATTCTGATCAATAATATTGAAAGTAAACCAAACTTCTATATTTTTTTTAAGTTATCTTCTTTGTATGTAAGAACTTTCATGAACAGACAATAAAGTATGTCTATATTAGAACAACAAAGAAAACATTTATAATATTGTTAAAAAATTATGTTGAATATATTTATATGATTTTAGGCATAAAATAGAAAAGAACACTGCTCGACAAAGTGTTCCAAAAGTAAATTCACAAAAATTTACAAACTAAAATAGAGAAATACTAAACCAAATTATATAATGGTTTTCGTGCTGGACTACAGATTATTAAAATCTCTGTAACACTAATACGTTCAGTTTATATTTCAACAAAATAATGATTCATAATTAAAAAGAACAAAAATTGATATTTTTATAGTGCAAAGAACTTTACTATTGCATCAAGGAATCAATGGAAAGAGCAGCTGCTAGAGGAACTGGAGTCTTACCTGGTAATTAAAATTTTGTTTTCTTGCTTTTATAGCTGGGACTTTTTCTTTAGCTCGTAGGTCAAAATTGTGAAAAGATTTTTTTGTGTTAATGTTACAGAAGGTACTCTTTGTAAAATTATTGAAATCACGAATGTTTTTTAAAAATTAAAGTTTAGACTATATTTTCTGAAAATCAAGAAGCTTAATGATATATTTTCTGTGAAGAATGAGACTGTAATTTTTAAAATCTGTTTTATGAATACACTCCAATTTTGTATCCGTCTTGTGTGTTTTGAGTTTTGAATGATGGCATTAGAATCTTGTACAAACAAAGTGTTAGGTTATTGGTTACTTGGTTACATACCAAATGTGCACATTTCAATGGTGGGTAAAAGGGAAGGAAGCTGTATGTTCCCAGTAATTTTAACTGTGTCAGAGAGATCTGTACTGATAGTGAAAGAAACCTGGATGTTTTCATGGATGTTTCAATGACATTGAAAGCAATAGGTTGACTTGCAACTTGTAACACACACAAGACCATTGTAGGATGAGTACAAGTCTCTCAAGCAGATCAAGTAAAATATGGACTCATTTTCAGACTTCAGTATGGATGACTAGAGACATGGAAAGACTAGACTATTTGTGATGGTTTTACAAGATCAGTGTTATTTTATAGTGTGAGTTTGCTGTAAATAGCAGGCTGTGTAGGACTCGACCTGAAGCAACAGTTGGATGACAAGTCAGGATGACGGCCATAAATTGGCATTGGAAGGTTAACCTTTGTCAGATGTCCAGCAATATGTGTTTTGTGGCTTGGTTCAATTTCATAAACAAAAGACTTGCACATAACAGTGGTAACATACTGACCTGAGTATTGACAGTTGTTACACTGAACTGAGGGATACTTGTGATGTTGTCTTACAACAGTTAATGTTGCCATATGTAGTTGTAGTGGTCAGAATCATTTTCTAACAATTGACACCAGCCAGTAACTTTATGAAAAAATAGAGTATCATAAAAATAACAATCCTAAACCTGATTGAATATCTTAGGGCACCCAGTTTCCTGAACTGGAAACTACTGTAATGAAGGATGGGCCATACTGTCCCAACAACTTGTTGCTTCAATTATTTTAAAGCATTTATTGTCAACGTACAACTTGCTTAATTATTCAAGATTAACAACAAAAGTTGCAATGATTTCGGTTATTAAGCATCCATGTATCAGTTCACAGGAGTGGTCACCTCATGTTTTCTTTCCAATAAAGCTAATTTTGGGTGCCATAGATGCTATTTGTTGATGATGGTCATGCTTTATCATAGTTAGAATATAGAAAACTCTGAAAATATCTTAATTGTTGTGGGTAGCTTCTTTTACTCAAGTTTCTGTTCACAAGTTTCTATACATATCTCTATTGCATAGTTTCTAAGTAAGATTACTATTAAATATCTATACTTATATATAATGTTTAGGTAATTAATAATCATATTTATGTAGAATCACATGATTTATTGAATATGTAAATATGTATTGATTGCTGTTTTTTTACCAGGTATGGAACTGGGAGGCGAATTTCCTGTACAAGATATGAGGACAGGTGAAGGTGGAATCCTGCAAGTTTGTATGGAAGGAGTAGGGTTGCTTTTTGCAAACAGTAAGGTGAGATGTTAACTTGTAGTTGTTGTTCAAGTTGTTAATATGCTTATTTCTCACTGTTTTGTTTATTAAATTATAAAAGAAAAATTTTAATATTATCCTGTTTTAAAAGTTAGGGTGATTTGTTTTGTGTCTTTTTTACTGCTAGTTATTTTATAATATCTGTACTTTGTAACAACAGTAGAGGGAGGATGGCATGCCCAGATGGTTAAGGAAGTTGACTTGTAATACAAGAGTTACAGGTTCGAATACCCATCCTACCAAACTTGCTCACCCTTTCAGCTCTAGGGGTGTTATAATGTTACAATCAATACCAATATTTGTTGGTAAAAGAGTAGCCTAGGAGTTATGGTGGGTGGTGATGACTAGCTATCTTCCCTCTAATCTTACACTGCTAAATTAGGGACAGCTATTGCAGATAGCCCTCGTGTACCTTTGCACAAAATTCAAATAGAAACAAACAAACAACAGTAGAAAGGTTATAATTTATCAGGACATGTCCTGAATGTTAAAATCAGTTTGGATTGATTGGCCTTATGTAAAACTACTTATTTAAAATTAAAATTTGTCTGTTAAATACACTAGGCCTGATCTGATAACCTTAACATAATAAATAGAAACTAAATGTAATATAATCATTAGAAATATTTATAACTCAAAGTTCATTTAAATAGAGATTTGAGTCCAAATATTAGGGAAATTTATTTTATGGAAACATTAAGTGAAAGATAAAAAGAGTGACAAAACTATTTTTGTTATTTGAGCAAAATGTCTTCATTATTTAAATGTAGGATTTTTTACTGCTGTCTCATTCCTGGTGATATTGGATCTGTAACCCACCAAAATGTGTAGAAATTGTTTGGTAAGGCTTTGTGCCTTTAATAAAATTTTACAAGGTATTGCCTGCCCCCCTCCCCCCACTTCCTCCTCAGTAGTTTAGTAGTAAACCTAAAAACTGGGTTTCATTACCCTAATAGTTGAGTAGCTTTCTGTTTAACAAAGTCTTACATAAATTTAATGATATATTATTGGGATATTAATTTTAAAAAATTGTGAATGTTTTTATCTTGCAAACATTCTTTGTCTTTAAATGTGTTTTCTGTTTAAAACAAAGGAAGGAGACGATTAATTGAATATTACAATTGTAAAACTGTTATTGTGGTGTTGTGATTTTTATCTACATACTTGTGTGTATAGAACATTTTTATTTCCATGAGACCAACATTTGAAACCAGTCCAAATTTTTTTAAAAAAAAGATGGCTTTTCTGTAAGATTTTTTTTTTAATTTTGTAGACAAATTAATTTGTGAAAATAACTTCTCCTACAATTTTTGTGTATGATGCTAGGTCAGATATATCATTTTTATGAAATGTAGAGACAAAGGTATGATTATATGTGATATTCTTCATGTAGTAACCTAAGTTTGGTTTGTTTTTTTTATGTAGATGTTACCATAAATTAAACAAATCTGGGCCTCATGTGATGTCATGTTCGTTCTGTTGGCAGCCTCCTTATTCTCACAGCAAGGACCTTCTCAAAACATCCTTTTGCTTGCTTGTCACATGATCAGTGACATTTATATACTCCTAAATTCATAAACCACTTGTCTCTCTGCGGCTGATGCTAGTGCCCCATGCATTTGTGCAGAACAGTGACACATTAGTTGTTCTTAGTTTCTCCTTGTGACCCTTTTATCTATGAGGCTTACCTACTGTTCTTGTAGCATTACCTAACAAGTTTGTTTTTTTCCTGTATTCACTTCTGAATGTATTTTATTGCATGAATATTTTGGATTACAATATTCTCTCTCTCCGTGGAGATCTGAGGTCTTTTAGTAGAAAACCCAATGTAAATAAAACCCTATTACTTATCAGGAGCAGTAGCAAGCGAAGGGGCTTTTGAGATGGTCCTGAAGAGGGTATGGTTGTATCCAGTATTTAATTTCACTAATGTACATTTCTTGTATAACTAAATATTAATGTTTCTCTTCCCTTTTTCTTGGCCCTCTCTGTCGTCCTGCGTAATGTTGTCATCGAAGGACTATGAGGTATAGCAATTTTTCTTATTCTTGGTTTGTAGAGAGACTGCCCAAAACATTAACTCATTGTTCAGTAGTAAAAGTGGTGGGTCACCTTTTTCTTGATGTAGTGGGTGTGTCTGGTGTGGCACTTTATGTTGTGCACCAAATTTAGGTTGCCTCAGTAGTGAAATAGTTGGCATGATTCTGCTGTTGTTTCAGTTGATGCACATATAGCAAGTCTGTAAGTAGTGTTTTTATACCGACCATCTCTAAAGGTCTCTTCTAGCACTGCTTTTATAGCATGTTTCTAAAATGTTTTATTTTGTAGCTTGATGTGTTTTAGGTGTGGTTCTGTGTCAGTGTTACATCTGTGATTCCTGCATGTACATAGTTTTATAGTGTGGTTCTGTGTTAGTGTTACATCTGTGTTCTGCGATTCCTGCATGTACATAGTTTTATAGCTTTCTTTAGTAACTTTCCACAAAGTTAATGTTTTTTATTCTATCACCATGAATACTGCATGTAGTTTGGAATAATTTTTGTTTTTCTGAATGTGCTTGAATTTAATCAAAATAATCGTCAGACATAATTATAAAATATTACTCTGTATAGTAGGGGGCCATCTATTACTGTTTAAATACCTTAGCTATAAATAATTTAAAATATAACGCATGCTATTTTAAAAAAGCTATTTAGCCTAGTTATGTTATTGTGAAATCGAAAGTCTTGTTTCTGATGTTATTTGGCCCCACATTAAAATCAGTGGAGTTACATGGCTTTAGGTACTTCCAAACATTACACAGTCAGTCAACAAAACTGTTGGAAATGTACAATATGTTATAGTTTAGATATAACCTGGAGCATTACTGCTTTAAAGCTATATATTTATCAGATGTGTGTGTGTAATGTTATCACAAAAAAAAAATTGTTCTGTACAATATTTGATTGGTGTTTGTTTGCTTTCTTTAAACATTATGTACATTAATTGTGCTTTCAGTGTAATAAACATCCATTATTACTTTCTTACATTTCTATAATTAACTTGCTAATTTTTATCCATGGCTAATCACACACACGTTAGGTACATTCAGAATCAAGAGATAGTGGTTGATTTATCTAGTATTTATTAAAATTTCTAGAAGTGTTACCAATTTAATATTATCTGTGGATTCTTTTAAAGTGCTTGGGTGTATCCTTAAAATTAAAACATTAATAAAAATAGTTATATGTAAAAGAATAAATGTAATTTCAAAAGTTACTCAATAATGGTAGTTAGTATTAAACTGCATTATGTTTTATATCATTGTTTCATGAGATTGTTTGTTATATAATACAACATTAGTTTTTAGCATCACTACTAATCTAGTAATAATTATGGTACTAGTGATTGAATTAATGGGACACTCATCCCGTTGTTAACAGAAAGAAAAAATGTAATTTAGTAGTAGTACCAGTGCTTGAACTGAGGGGTAGCACAGTCCATTGTTAACACAAAGAAAAGTGAAATTGACAGGATTAGTGCTTAAATTGAGGGGGGAACACATCTCCTTATTAACAGAAAGAAATAATGAAACTCTGTAGTTCTTGTTGTTGAATTGAGGGAAAAACAAAAAAATAAAATGAAACTCGGACTGTGAGAACTGTATCTAGATTTCAGGAGTATGCCTTGAAGTAGTAAAGTAAATTGAGATACTAGAAATATTTTGAAATTTGTTAGTCACTATTATACACAGTGTGCAAAAGTCAGCAGATTTAGTGTCACCGTACAGCAAAATGCATAACGTCTAGAATTCTCTTAATTCACAGTGATTTTCTGAAAATTTGTCAAACAAACTGTTTGTAGTAGACTGTTATCAGTAGCTTGTTTTACAAATCAGTTAAGTTCAGTTTGTCTGTTTTTTCTTTTTTAATTTTTTCATAAACTCCAAGTACTCATCCTTTAGCATTAACTTTTAGAATCTTCATGGTTAGCAACGTAGTGATTTTTTTATTATTGTCTGCACTTATTACTAATGTCATTAGATGAGTAAATGTTAGTTGTTTAACAGAAAATATCCATCCAGTTCAGCCTCATTCATTTATTAAAGTTACTTGTAAATATTTCACAATGGTAACCTGTATGGTTAATGAAAACATGACCTTACAATAACAATAAACAAACTTAGGCAAATGTGTATGTAAAACCCAGTATTTGCCTTAAACGTTTTGTGGATACATTATAAGAATGACAGTCAAATCTAACTATTTAGTTTAACAAGAGTAGGTATTTGAGTGTGCCCAGTGAGTGTGGACGAGAATGTTGTGGATGCATGAAATTAGTAAATTTGGCACATAGATGAGATGATATAGTTAGTTAAGTATTTTTTTTTTATTTACTCTTGAAATGTTTATACAGTTTAAAGCAGAAATATATTAAATATAATACTGTAAGTTTCCTTGAAGCTTATTGGTTTTTAATTTTATCATCACCTGGGACAATATAATTGTAGCTTCTATTTAGCTTTGGATCCAACTTGTGGCTTTATCTAACTGTCATGGAATTGGTTCTTTTTCTTATGTTTACCTTCAGAAAAATTATTTTAAAACATTTACTTATTGGTGTAGTATTCCTAGAATTGTGTAAATATTGAAAATCACTAATGAATTACCAGCCAAAGAGATAATGCTATAAAGATAAAAATTTTATGCTAAATAGTGAGTGCTTTAAAAAAAAAAAGAATTTGCAGTGTAAACATGTTCAATGCATAACATATTTAATATATTTTTCTCACTTTAAAATCCAATGTGCTAACATTTTTTTGAGCAAGTGTCTAATTATACACTTAAAATCTGAAGAAAATTCATAATTTTCCAAATCATAGTTATTATACGTTTATCAGGGGGAAAAAAAATGTCTAGACTTTTTGTGGCTGTAGCACTAAAGATATGAATAATTATTGCTTTTTTCAGACTTCTATGCAAAATCTGTTTTCAGTGTAAAACAAAAGCATTGAATTACCATGTTATAATCCAGTTTTTTTTCCTTACATAGAAGTGAAGTAAAACTATTCAATTAGTGTTTTAAATTGATTGGTTTAAGATGTATTGAGCATAGTTAAAGAATTGTGAAAAAACAAAGTGTGGAGAACATTATGAAGACAGACTTAAGAACACAGTTTATTTAAAACCTTTGTTTTCTTCTAGTTCTTTGTTAGGCTTGAAAACATCAGGAAATGCTTTACTCAAAAGGGTGTTATCTTTGTCTTGGAAGAACTCAGTAAGTAGAATCCAGGTTTTTTTCTTTATATGGTTTTGGAATGAGTTTGCAATTTATTCATTCTATATATTATTGAAAACAAACTGTATGATAAATGTTAGGAATTAGAAGGTAAGTTTGTTGCATCGTTAGCCATCTTGAATAAAGCATACTATTTATACTGATGCATTTATTACACGGCCTTCAACTTTACGCTGCATGTGTGAAGAAACAGAACCAAAGGCTTTTTAAGTCTACCAACAGTCACTTTTATTCTGATATAAAAATTATTTGAAAATGTATCCAACATACTTACCTAAATCAGAGGAAAATTAAAGAAAAAACTTCACAAAAAACTTGATTAGAAGGATTTCTGTAGTACAGTTTCTTGTTTTTAAGTATTGTCTTATCTGCCTTTTTGTTAATACATTAGTTTCAGAACTGATAGATTGTAATAAAGTTTACTGAAAACTTCATCTTTTACGAAATTTTAGATCCTAAGACAGGACAAATAATACAGAGGAGATATAAATCTCAAATGGTAAGTGTCGTTCACCAGAATTCAGAAAATAAATATTGTAATTTAGTATTTATAAAGCTAATAATGTCATTGAAATTGACTTGAGTTTGATTTTATGCTTTCATATTTATCCTTCAATTGAATCAAAACAGAGCAAAGTTTTCTGACTGTTTTTTACTGGAGCATGGGCATAATTGTACACTAGATAAATTCAGTCAGTTTAACAATAATTTTTTATTTACATTCTAGAAACTTTTATTTCATTAATGTATACTTTAATGTTTTTAATGAATTAAACCTTTAATACAAATTTTAAGTTCATAATGTTCTAAGGATGTTTTTAAAAAAAATCCTTAATCAGCCCTAATATGAGAAGTGACATTTGTTCTTTAGCTCTTCCTTCATTTCAGACTTATTTACCACCATGCTGAGAAGTATGGAATTTAGTGTGAATGAGCTATTCTGTTTTCTTGGGTACATTATTTGATGAAATAGAAGTATGCAAAAGTAGCAAAGATGCCAACCATTACAACTTGAGCTTAATCATTACGATTTTGGTGTATACATTACGACTCTATGTTCATACAGACAAATATTATGACTTGTTGCAACTCCCAAATTATTATATATTATATAGCCCTATACAATAAAGTGATAAATTCAGTGATGTCAAGAAACCCACTTGTTGAGAAATTTATATGCAAGAACGGCTCGTTTGGGTTGAGAAAATATTTTACATAGAAGAGCGAACATTCGACCTTCTTCGGTCATCGTCAGGTTCACAAAGAGTTAACTGACCGGAAGCTGACCACATGTTTGAAAGGGGTTGTGTAACTGAGTGTCGGAATGTAGAGGGGCGGTGTTAGATGTTTGAATATATTATTTTATTATTTTAATATAGGTATAAAGGCGTTCCTTTATATTGGTTTAAGTTGTTGTATAAGTAAGGCTTTTTTAATTTTGCGTTTATATTTGTTTCTTTCTTTAGTATTTGAGTGTTTTCTATGGTTATGTTGTGTTTATTTGACTTGCAGTGTTCGAAAACGTGTGAAGGTGACTTTTTATGTTCTTTGAATTTGGTTTCCATTTTTCTACTTGTTTCTCCAATATAGAAGTCGTGGCAGTTATCACATTGTATTTTGTAAATAATGTTGGTGTGGTGTTTGTCAGTGTAGTTTTTACATAGTATAGATCTCAATTTTATGCCTGGTTTTTGAATAAATTTGGTATTAACTGGAATGTCATATTTTGTTACCAATTTATGCCAAATGTTGGTTATTTGTTTGCTGATGTCAGGAATATATGGTATACAGCAGTATATGGTTTCGTGATTTTTTGATTCGTGAGATATATTTACTTTAGTTGGTTGATTTTGCTTTCTGTGTAGGTGTGTGCGTATAATGTTTTCTACGGTTTGTGGAGGAAACTTATTGATGTTGATGAAGTATTGTTTTATTTTGTCTAATTCATCATTAATTTTATCTGGTGAGCATAGTTTTATGGCTGCGTTTATTTGGTTTCTTAGTATGTTGAGTTTTTGTTTTGTTTCATGTGCTGAGTCCCAAGGAATGTATAGTCCAGTATGGGTGATTTTTCGGTGGATTTCTGTTTTGAATTGTGTGTTGGTTCTTGTAATTTTGAGGTTAAGAAATGATATTTGATTGCTTTTTTCCTGTTCACATGTGAAGTTAATGTTGGGATGTATAGAGTTAATGTGACTGAAAAAATTAAGTATGTGTTCTGTAGATTTGAATCCCGCAACCGTGTCATCTACATATCTGTACCAGTATAGTGGTGGATGTAATGCTGTGTTAATTACTTGTGTTTCAACTTGGGTCATAAAAATATTGGCTAGAACTGGTGATACTGGGTTGCCCATGTTTAGGCCATTTGTTTGTTTATAGTTTTGGTTGTTGAACATGAAGTTTGTCTTTATCGTGGTGAATTCTATGAGGGTTGCTAACTGGTTACTGGGAATTTCTATAGTTTGGTTAGGGTTTCGGATATAAAGTTCTAAGGCTATCTTGCAGGCTTCAATGGTTGGAACTTCTGTAAAGAGGGATATAACATCGAAACTGGCCATTAAGGCTTTATGATTAAGTTGATTAAGATTAGACTTGAAATTAAAAGAGTTTTTGATGAATGAGCTGGCTGATATTACATATTTGGAGAATGCCCATGCTATGTATTTACCAAGATTGTAATTAAACAATTCATATGTGGACATTATTGGTCGTAATGGACAATCTGGTTTATGAGGTTTGGGGATGCCGTATATTTGCAGTGTGCGTGAGTCGGTTTTACGTAGGTAGGAATAAAGTGTTTGTGAAATTGTGTTGGCTTTTTTCATTTGTAGTAGTAATTGGTTCAGTTGCGTCTCATGTGTCTTTGTTGGTTTTGTGTTTATTGTTTTAAATTTGTTCGTGTCTGATAGGATGTTATTCATTTATTGGATGTATTCATTCGTGTTCATTATGACTATAGCGTTACCTTTATCTGCTTTTAGAATTTTTATGTTTTTGTCTTGATTTAGGTTTTTAATGGAATTAATGTCTCTTTTTGTAAGGTTGTTTTTTAGTTTTCTGTTTTGTGAAATTATGGTGATGGTTTTGTGAGAAAATTCTTTGAAAAAATTGTTTAAGATGTTGTTTTTAGGTGTTTCTGGAAAATATAAATTTGTAATTTTACCTGCAAAGTTTGGCTGTTGGATGTCAATAAAATTATCTAAGTTGTCTTCTTTCTGTTGGTTGTTTTTGGTTGTTTCCTTGTTTTTGTTCTCTGTAGAAAGTATCACAAGTCTCCTGGCTAGGTCTTCTCAACATGTTTTGATTTCTGTGGTTGGAATGTACCTAGGTGCTATTGCGAAGTTGAGTCCTTTGTTAAGTAGATGTATCTCGTCTGTGTTTAATTATCGGTCGGATCTGTTAATTATGAGGTTAGTCAACGGTTTGCCGTTTTGGTGTCTTTTCTGTTGTTTGCATCTTAGTTGTTCTAGTTTTTTGTTGTGTCAGATCTTTTTGTCTCTGTCATTCTTAGCATTAAAGAAGCCTTACTTATACAACAACTTAAACCAAAAATAAACCAACATAAAGGAATGTCTTTATACCTATATTAAAATAATAAAATAAATAAAATTATATATTCAAACATCTAACACCACCCTCTATATTCCGACACTCAGTTACACAACCCCTTTCAAACATGTGGTCAGCTTCCGGTCAGTTACCTCTTTCTTTGTGAACCTGACGATGACCGAAGAAGGTCGAAACGTTGTTCGCTCTTCTATGTAAAATATTTTCTCAACCCAAACAAGCCGTTTTTGCATATAAATAAAGTGATAAATTGTTCCCCCAGGGCTTGAAAGGGGTGAAAAGAATATTTCTAGTGACATACGAATAAATTTTGATAATAAATAAAAGACATAGTCCAAATGGCTACTTGCGATAATCATGTTTGTGCTTGAAATAATAAAAAATATTTGTATCTCCGACGTGTACCAATAGTTTGAGTGTGGTGCTTCTCCATACTGGGTACATCGGGGAATCCATAGTTACGTCATCTGTGCTTGTCACCCAATCAGCGCTTGCGTAGATGAGTATTTCTTGTTTTCTAAGCTGCATAGAAACATCAATGCGATCGTTCACAAGATGGAAAAAAAGAGGCCTCGTTCACCATATTGTCTTGCTTCTGGCAAATCTGAAAGGACTAAAACTGTGAAAGGGCTCTGTCTACAATCAATTACGCTCAGTCATTTGAAATAGTTGGCATCTCTGAAGTAGGCTTAAATTGCATCAGCAGAAAACAAACAAACAAAAAAACAGTTTATATTTCTTGTTTCTCATGTCTTGTTACTATCATACAAGTAACTAAAATGTAAAAATTAGAAATTTGTTAGGTTAGATTAGGTAATATAAAGGGGAAAAATTTCTTCTTAATATGATCATGTATTACATGATACAACAACACTAGCTATACATTTTGCAGGTGATTTACAACTTGTGTGGTAGGATTATTAGTTAGTTTAAAGAAATTAAGCAATAAAATTAAGTATAAGTAGATGTATACCATTGCCAGCTTTAAGCTATTT